>NC_133330.1:310995337-311225337 GCF_042186555.1 Aquarana catesbeiana | reverse complement strand
CACAACACGCGGCTCGTGTGTCCCACAGTTACAATGCCGGCACCGCAGAGAGAAGGGGGGAGAGGAGGGGGAGAGGAGCGAGGCTTTGGGCGGCCGCATCACTGGACCGTGGGACAGGTGAGTTTCTGTTTATTAAAAGTCAGCCGCTACACTTTTTGTAGCGGCTGACTTTTAAATCGGTGGAACTCTGCTTTAAGGTGCTTTAATTATAACAGGTACTTACAGTATATAGTGCTGACAATTTTTCCAACGCTTTACATACTGTACATGGGGAGATAAGTACAGCGCTGCGCTAAAACAAGAAGGAACAATAAGATAGCAGCTGACACACCTATGGACTCAAGGCAAAAGATAACAATTAAAATAAAAAGTGTAGCGCTATATATTATACAGACATATAAATCAAAAAAACACAATCCATAAGTGCATACAGACAGTAAATAAAAACCTATCAAACCTTGTATGACCATAAAGATGGATTGCACAATAGAGTAACACTGTATTAATCAGCAAAACAGTATAACGTGAACCAGTAAATGGTAAGTCTTAATTGACACATATAAACAATAACTTATTGTTAAAAAACCGTGAAGGTTCAGCAACAAAGTCCTGAAACATAAAAGTCCACAATATAAATTATAGTAAAAATGTGAAAAGAAAACCGCCACCAAAAGTCTATGGAGGTTACACGCTGAAAGTGGTGGAACTGTAACTCCCAGGTTCACAAGTAGATTTAAATTCACCAATCTGGCAGGTAAGTAGGCAACGAAGAAACCACAAGTGAACAGAGGGTCTAGATAGGTGCCGGGGCCATCACCGGAGACATCAAGAGGCTTACCGGAACTCAATGACTTGAAAAGACATACGTCATACAAGTCAGAAAGGCTTATTGACCGACCGGTCTGGACAATGTGTCTTATCAAATGTCATCAGCATACACCAGGAAGGGGGGTATCAGCACAACTTCCACATCCATAGGCATTCCGACATAGGCCAAACGGGTATTCATATGCCATGCGAGGAGTAGAAAAACTCACATAGCGTGATAACGTTTATACACTGGTTTATTAAAATAGTTTAAAATAGACTCACATGTTCGAAGATCAGAAACAGCTCAAATATCATATAGCGGTAATCGTGAGGGGTCCACCCTTAAAGAGGTGGAGATCTACCTGAACAACATGAGAGAAGTCAAAGACCACCGGGCACAGCCCCCTCATACCTGACTTAACCACTTAAGCCCCGGAATGATTTACCCCCTTAATGACCAGGCCATTTTTTGAGATAGGGCACTGCGTCGCTTTAACTGATAATTGTGCGGTCGTGCGATGTTGTACCCAAACAAAATTGATGTCCTTTTTTTTCCACAAATAGACCTTTCTTTTGGTAGTATTTGATCACCTCTATGGTTTTTATTTTTTGCGCTAATAAAAAAAGACTGACAGTTTTGAAAAAAAAAATATATTTTTTACTTTCTGCCATAATACATGTCCAAAAAAAAAAATATACAAAAAAACAAACTTATTCATCAGTTTAGGCCGATATGTATTCTGCTACATATTTTTGGTAAAAAAAAAATCGCAACGAGCGTATATTGAATGCTTTGCGCAAAAGTTATAGCGTCTACAAAATAGGGGAAAGATTCAGGGACTTTTTATCAGCGATTTTTAGTGGGACTGCAACATTGCGGCGAACAAATCTGACCCTAAGTGACACTTTTTAGTGACCACTGTTTGGTGCTATAAAAATGCACTGATCACTGTATAAATGGCACTGGCAGGCAAGAGGTTAACACTAGGGGGCGATCAAGGGGTTAAGTGTTCCCTAGGAAGGTGTTTCTAACTGTCAGGGGGACAGACTGACTGGGAGTAGAGAGAGATCACTGTTCCTTAACACTAGGAACAGCAGATCTCTTTCTCCTCCCCTGTCAGAATGGGGATCCGCCTTGGTTACATAGGCAGATCCTTGTTCTGTGTACCCGGTGGGCATTGAGTCCGCCGGACCCGCGGGCGAGCTCCCGTGGCGTGCTAAAGGGCGCGCGTGTACTGCAGTACTACATGCACAGACCGACGTACAGATACGTCGGCTTGCGCAGCAGAGCCGCCTTGCCACGGTATATATATGCGGAAGGCGGTCGGCAAGTGGTTAAACCTCGAATTGCAGTACGACCATGTCGCAATTGAGTGCATTGCATGGCAATCATGGGTTTAAATGAGAGGTGGTGAGGAGACAACATATCGCTTCCTCACAGCCTCTCAAACACACTCGGATCACTTTTCAGAGGAGAAGCAGTGCCTGTCGCACTTGTGAATGAGCCCTTGATCGGTAGCAGCACCCTTAGGGCTTGTTCACATGTAAAGTTGGGGGGGTGGGATTCACAGTTTTATTGCCCCTAATCCATACCCCCTTTAGCTGCTGAGGCAGCAGCCAAGGGTGTGCACATGCCGCAGCAGGAATTAAGCCCCCTATTGCTTTTGTTGGGTGCTACAGCCTGCCAATCATGACCCATTAAAAGAAATCGGGCCACTCTGCAAGTGCCCTGCAACTACATGCTTATGTGGGGTCTAGGGGTTAAAGCAGGTAGTGAGAAAGCAACACAATGCTGCTATTGTGCCGAGCATTGCCTCACACTAACCTGAAGATCTCTTCTTTCCTGCTGCTTGCACTCCTATGGAGTCCGCTAGCCGGAATAAGAGGTGGAGTGCAGTTGGTATCACTCTGCATGGGACAGGAGCCAGCACTACAGAGGAGGCATCGGTTTATGCTTATCCCTACTACAGCTCCAACTTAACAAGTAGTCCCTCTGCATTGCACTCTGATACTCTGGGTGGGTCAGCAAACCCAGACCATGATCTACAGGTTGCAGACCCCCGCTGTACATTCACATCAGTTTCTGCCCTTGAGGAACTTACAGTCTAAGGTCTCTATCTCACATGCATACCTAAACATACTAAAGGCCCATACAGACGATCAGAAAATCGTATGATAACCGCGTTTTTAAAGCAATCATATGATAATCAAATTATTAGCACACAGCTTTCGAAAACCAATCAGGCCAGGCTGTGCAAAATTATCCGATGGGACACAAATATACGAACACCAGATCGTACGATTTCCATTAAATCAGTACAGTTTTCGCCCGAAAAATAAAATGCAAATACAATACATTACATAACATTACATAGTAGGTGAGGTTGAAAAAAGACACAAGTCCATCAAGTCCAAACTATGTGTGTGATTATATGTCTGTATTATATTGTATATCCCTGTATGTTGCGGTCGTTCAGGTGCTTATCTAATAGTTTTTTGAACCTATCGATGCCCCCCCTGCCCCCTTGCAAAACCACCAACTGTGGAAGGGAATTCCACATCCCTACCACTCTTACAGTAAAGAACCCTCTACGCAATTTAAGGTTAAACCTCTTTTCTTCTAATTTTAATGAGTGGCCATGTGTCTTATTAAACGCCCTTCCGTGAAAAAGTTTATCCCTATTGTGGGTTTACCAATATGGTATTTGTAAATTAAAATCATATCCCCTCTCAAGCATCTCTTCTCCAGAGAGAATAAGTACAGCGCTCGCAACCTTTCCTCATAACTAAGATCCTCCCATAGGCGTGCACACAGGGTGTGCCAGGTGTGCCCAGGCACACCCTAATCACCCTGTGCAGCATAGATTCCCCCCTACTGACCTAGCCCCCCCCCCCGCAAAGCTGCTGGCTTCCCTCCTCTCCTGGTGGCTGATGCTGCGGGGATGTTTTAGGATGAACGGGGGAAGGGGCCGGTAAATATGTAATTTATTGACCCCTTCCCTTTCTGAATGAACACAGTGGGCGATCGGTAGTGTGTTTTTGAGCTTTGGGGTGCACACCCTAATGCAATAGGCTGCGCACACCTATGGATCCTCCAGACCCTTTATTAGCTTTGTTGCCCTTCTTTGTACTCGCTCCATTTCCGGTACATCCTTCCTGAGGACTGGTGCCCAGAACTGGACAGCATACTCCAGGTGAGGCTGGACCAAAATCTTGTAGAGTGGAAGAATTATCGCTTTATCTCTGGAGTTGATCCCCTTTTTAATGCATGCCAATATTCTGTTTGCTTTGTTAGCAGCAGCTTGGCATTGCATGCCATTGCTGAGCCTATCATCTACTAGGACCCCCAGGTCCTTTTCCATCCTAGATTTCCCCAGTGGCTCTCCCCCCAGTGAGTAGATTGCATTCATATTTTTGCTACCCAATACATTATTTTACATGTTTCTACATTAAACCTCATTTGCCATGTCGTTGCCCACCCCATTCATTTGTTCAGATCTACTTGCAAGGTTTCCACATGCTTCAGAGAAGTTATTGCCCTGCTTAGCTTAGTATCGTCTACAAATACAGAGATTGAACTGTTTGCCCCATCCTCCAGGTCATTTATGAACAAATTAAATAGGATTGGTCCCAGTACAGAAACCTGGGGGACCCCACTACCCACCCCTGACCATTCCGAGTACTTCCCATTTATCACCACCCTCTGAACTCGCCCTTGTAGCCAGTGTTTAATCCATGTACTCACCCTATGGTCCATGCCAATGGATCTTATTTTGTACAGTAAACGTTTATGGGGAACTGTGTCAAATGCTTTTGCAAAATCCAGATACACCACGTCTACGGGCCTTCCTTTATCTAGATGGCAGCTCACCTCCTCATAGAAGGTTAATAGATCGGTTTAGCAAGAACTATTGTTCATAAATCCATGCTGATTACTGCTAATGATACCGTTTTGATTACTAAAATATTGTATATAGTCCCTTATCATCCCCTCCAAGAGTTTGCATACTATTGATGTTAGGCAAACTGGTCTGTAATTCCCAGAGATGTATTTTGGCCTTTTTAAATATTGGTGCTACATTGGCTTTGCTCCAATCAGCTGGTACCATTGCAGTCAGTAGACTGTCAGTAAAAATTAGGAACAATGGTCTGGCAATTACTTGACTGAGTTCCCTAAGCACCCTCGGATGCAAGCCATCTGGTCCCAGTGATTCATGTTCATTAACGTTAAGTTTCCCCAATCCATTTCTAATTCTGTCCTCTGTTAACCATGGAGGTGCTTCCTGTGATGTGTCATGAGAATAAACACTGCAGTTTTGGTTACTGAACCCCCCGGTTCCCTTGTGAAGACTGAGGAGAAGAATAAATTCAATACCTTTGCCATTTCCCCATCCTTTGTAACCAGATGTCCTTCCTCATTCTTTATGGGGCAAATATGGTCCGTCCTCCCTTTTTTACTGTTTATATACTTAAAGAATTTCTTGGGATTTTTTTTGCTCTCCTCCGACCAGAAAGACCATGCAAGCTCCATGCAGGTAGTGTCCCGGTTGCCATTCAAACCAAGGACCCTAGTGCTGCAAGGCAGAAGTGCCAACCACTAAACCACTGTACTTTACGAAATGGTGTGGTTGCATGTGTTAATGTTTGTTGGCCAAATGGATATGAAATGTTTTTAGCCTATGCTACTTTGTTTCAATAAAGAGAATAGTACACCAAGAGTGTCCTTGATACTCCTCTGTGAATTTTTTTTTTACTATTTACTACAAGAGAGCACTGAGACCCACTGCCATTAAGGTTACTTTCACACTGAAAGTGCTAGCCATTACCTTTAAAGCGCCACATGTTTTAGCAGCACTTTAGCGCTGTTAAAGCTGCGCTTTTGTGGCGCTTTTCGGCCATTAGCGGGGTGTTTTTTACCCAAAAACATGGTAAAGATTCCTGTTTTGCGGCGCTTTCAAAGCGCTTTTAGGGCGCTTTGAAAGTGCTGCTCCTTCATTCCAATGGGCAGGGTGTTTTGGGAGCACCGAATACAGTGTTCCCGACCCCCCCCAGAGATGCTGCTTGCACGTCTTTTCGGAACTTCCCGCAAGTGCACCGCCTCAGTGTGAAAAGACAGACTGAAATGAATGGGAGGCAGTTTTCAGGCTTTTTCTTGCGCTAAAGTGCCTGAAAACCGCCCCCCCCCCCTTGTGAAAGGGACCTAAGTCACCAAAAACATGCTTAGAGATGTCTAATTTGTCACTGTTCTTTAAATGTAATTACTAACGTCCTCTTCTCACTCTGGAATATTATTTGTGAGGGCCATGTATTGTTGCAATCTTGCCATTAAGGTTACTTTACACTAAAAGCGCCGCCCGTTAGCGCTAAAGTGCCACTTGTTTTAGCGGCACTTTAGCGCTGTTTAAGCTGCGCTTTTGTGGCGCTTTTCGGCCATTAGCGGGGTGGTTTTTACCCAAAAAAAGGGTAAGGATTCCCGTTTTTCGCCGCTTTCAAATCGCTTTTAAGGCGCTGCCCCTTCATTCCAATGGGCAGGGTGTTTTGGGAGCACTAAATACAGTGTTCCCAACCCCTCCCCAGAGATGCTGCTTGCACGTCTTTTCGGAACATGTGAAAAGACAGACTGGAATGAATGGGAGGCAGTTTTCAGGTGTTTTGCAGAGGCTATTTCTAGAGCTAAATTGCCTGAAAATCGCCCCGCCCCCCCCTTCCCTTCTGGGGTCTAAGTCACCAAAAACATGCTTAGAGGTGTCTAATTTATCACTGTTCTTTGAATGTAATTACTAACGTTTTCTTCTCACTCTGGAACATTATTTGTGAGTGCCATGTATTGTTGCAATCTTGCTGTGGTGCATCTAAACTGCAGGCAATGCCAGTCAAATAGTCTTTTCTTGTCATTTTAATGCATCCATTTATGTTCAAACAGACAATGCAACAATTGACAAGAACAGCAACTGACACGGGCCGTAAAGAGGATAGAAAGTGAGTGCAGTAATATTATCAAGGCACTGGATAATATAATAGGGATGGAAGGTGGAATTCGGAATTTTACCAGTAAGCAATAATATAAAGGGGATGAGAAGTGAGTTCAGGGGGTAGTGCATATTTACAGTAAGTCCAGGATTTCTGATGTCTCATTGTATAACCATTGTAGGCCCCTAGCTTCTCTTCTCCCAGTGAAATGAGAAGCTTCCTCACTTCTACTATGGAATCAAAGTCTGAGATGAGAGTAAAGCGAACAATACCTGTCAATGGTTTATTCGGTCATAGAAGGGTCAAAGTCAACACAAGTAATTAAAAAAACATTTATTGGTAAAGCCCAAAAGATGGATTTTGTGGCTGATATGTCATTCCATCAGGTTATGCCTTTTTTGCAGAGGTATGTAATTGACAAATTCCATAACAGCATGAAGGATATAGTCCTTCAGTTTCATCAGAGTTTGTAAAAACATGTCTGCAGCGTTTGTTCACACTACCAAGAGCGCCTCTACTGTATAATCCATTAATGGGAATTTATTTCTACCTACGCGTTTCATCTACCATCCTAACATCCCTGCTGAGGACCTTGTGTTCTCCTTAGGCATCAAGTGACTGCATACTTCCTGTAAGGAGACAGGGGTTTTCTCTATAAGTCTAAAGATTGCGTTTACCTTTTGGCTACTCATGACCTCACCAATCTTTGTTAAATCATCACATATTATTATTATTTAGGATTTATATAGCACCAAGTGTTTGAACAGCGCATTACAATATAAAGGGGGACAGTACAATTACAATACAGTTCAACACAGAAGGAATAGGAGGACCCAGCTCATGGAGCTTACAGCTTACAGCTAAAGGGAGGGGAGGTGGTACAAAAGGTAATAGCTGCAGGGGGTAATCTGATGGAGGTTACTCAAGTACAGTTTTTAGATGGAGGTGAGTTAGGCTTCTCTGAATAAATGAGTTTTCAATAAACGCCTAATGAAGGACAGGGTAGGAGCTGATCGGACATACAGGGGAAGGGAGTTCCAGAGGATGGGAGAGGTTCTGGAGAAGTCCTGTAGGAGAGAATGGGAGGTAACAAGGGAGCTAGGAAGCAACATGTCCTGGGAGGAGCAGAGAGGACAATTTGGGCAATATCTTGAGATGAGGTTGGCGATGTAGATAGGGGCAGTGTTGAAAGTGGCCTTGTATGTTGTGGTTAGTATTTTGAATTCATTACATCCAACAATACTGCATACTTACTACACCGTAAGGGCACTTCTGTCTTTCCTCTTATGTTCTTTTTTCGGTAAATGTTGAGTATTTTCCCCCACTGCAGTTCCAATAGAGGACTGCCACCCTACAAAATATGTTGTAGTGATTGTCCCTCACTGCAGAGTATTCATAGAAGGAAGTGGGCCTCATCCTCCAGGCCGCCCCTGGTCACACCATTGGCACATTCCATTCTGTAAGTTCTTGTAGGTCTGTCTGTGCTGCTTGGACACTCCGCGTTCCCTCTCCCTCCCCATTTCTCTCTCTCACCCTCCTCTGCTCCTTTCTTCCTTTTTTCTTTGTGTCTAAGTTCCTGTCCAGTTAGTCTAGCTGCTTTTATTAAGACTTGTTCATAGGACATACGAACGCCTTTGTTTTAATCGGTTACTCCTAGAATGTAATACGTTATCATTTTTTTTTCTCCAGCCATTTTTTTCCCCTAATTAGAAATCTTTTAGGGTTTTGCAAGTTACTGTACATAAAAGACTCACAGTAAAAGACAAGATGACATTGAATACTTAATAAAATGTCACTTTGTGCCAAAGTAGCAACAGTACAATTCTGAAATAAGCAGCATGTGTATGACCTGAATAGTAAAAAGTGTCTTAAAACTCAAAAATGTAAAATCTTGCATATCAATTATTCTATTAGAAAATCAAATGCATCCTCTATACAAGGCTGGCTCATAATCAGATGGTAGAAAGAACACAGGGAGAACAGATCCGATGGCAAAGATCTGTAATATGGGCAATGTGATGGCCGGTACTGAGGAGAGAAGGGAGGGGGGATATTTTTGACAGCTTTAATTCTTTAATAGGAGAATGAAGTCAGGGTGGCTTAAAGCTGAACTCCAGGATAAGAAAATAATAAAATACAAGAAGCATGTATATTCTTACCTAAATCTTGGTCTGCTTTGTGTATTTCTTCCAGATCTGTGCAGTATTCAAGTGCAGCAGTGTCTGGTCCATAAGGGGCGCAGGGGCACCACCACCTAATCTCTGTGCGCTGCCTCCTAATCTCAATGCTGGGCGCCGGACTCATAGGTTTCTTTCTTTTTTTTTGAAGCACATGAGCCCAACTTTTTTTACATGAAAAAAGTTGGGCTCTGCGCCCCGAACCCACCCACTTTGACACCTTAGCAAATCAATATTTGCTATTGTCTTCCGGCTTCTCCTTCCGGCCAATCAGGACAGAAGGCTGATCTTAACACTGGATTAGCTGGGAGGAGAAGCCGCGACCTGCATAGGGCAAGTGCGGACCTGGCGGGGGGGGGCACCAGCCGCCACTGTTTTCCCCTGTGTAGGAGCTTCCTGTAGTGAAGACTGCTCACTGCTGCTTTTCTGCTTGTGCAAGGTGACTGGTCTTGTCTGCCCCCTTCGGCAGTTTTCTGTAGGCAGCTTGTAGTGGGTGGAGCCTGCTAGGTTACTCCCACAGCTTTGCTCTTTGTGCCACTGCAAGCTTACATGGTAAGCGTGGTTAATGATTCTTACTCTGAATGGTCTAAGGTTATCAGTGGTGTACCCCAAGGTTCAGTGCTGGGACCCTTACTTTTTAATATCTTTATAAATGATATTGGGCCTGGGATCAAAAGTAACATTTCTGTCTTTGCAGATGACACCAAGCTATGCAGTGGAATAACGTCCTTTCAGGATGTCTCCAATTTACAAGCCGACCTCAATGCACTGTCAAATTGGGTGCCTATGTGGCAGATGAGGTTTAATGTTCAGAAATGTAAAGTGATGCACTTGGGGGCTAAGAATATGCATGCATCATACATACTAGGGGGAGTACAACTGGGGGAATCCGTGGTGGAGAAGGATATGGGGGTTTTATGTAGATCATAAGCTCAATAATAGCATGCAATGCCAAGCTGCGGTTTCCAAAGCGAGCAAAGTCCTTTCTTGTATTAAGAGAGGTATGGACTCCAGAAAGAGAGATATAATTTTGTCCCTGTTCAAATCATTAGTAAGGAATATGCTGTTCAGTTTTGGGCACCAGTTCTCAAAAAGGATATTGGGGAACTGGAGAAAGTGCAGAGAAGGGCAACCAAACTGATATTCCCTCTTGAGAAGAGGAGCATAAGGGGGGATATGATCAACATGTTTAAATATATAAGGGGTCCATACAGTGAACTTGGTGTTACGGTAAGTTATTCTCTTTACGGTCAACACAGAGGACACGGGGCCACTCTTTACATCTGGAGGAAAAGAGATTTCATCCCCAAATACGTAAAGGTTTCTTCACAGTAAGAGCTGTGAAAATGTGGAATAGACTCCCGCCAGAGGTGGTTCTGGCCAGCTCAGTAGATTGCTTTAAGAAAGACCTTGATATTTTCATAAAAGTACATAATATAACTGGGTACTGACATTTATAGGTAAAGTTGATCCAGGGAAAATCTGATTGCTTCTTGGGGGATCAGGAAGGTTTTTTTTTCCCCTGCTGTAACAAATTGGAGCATGCTCTGCTGGGGTTTTTTGCTTTCCTCTGGATCAGCTGTGGATATAGAATTGGGTATATTGGATTGTATGATATATTTTTATTTTATTTATTTATTTTTTTATGGTTGAACTGGATGGACTTGTGTCTTTTTTCAACCTGACTAACTATGTAACTATGTAATATATGGGTTTGGTGCATACAAAGTGGTTACTAAAAAATAGTCAAAAAAAAAAAAGTCAAACAAATGTGTTTGTGCTCAGAGTTCAGCTTAAAAATAAAGAATGTGAGAGTTTCTTTCTCTTTTCAGTGTGTTAGTGCTTTTCTGATACAGTATATGACACTGCTCTAGTTCACTAAGGGCCACATTATAGCAGAGGGTTTTGCTTTTCCGTAGAAGAAAAACGCAGCTCTCTGCACATGCACAAAGAAAACACCGCAGAGCGGTGCCGAAAATGGCAACACCACTGTAGTTTTCCATACCGTTTCGTAGATGAACTCAGCCTAAAGAGCTGGAGATCTGGACTATTGCTCCCACACAGAGCATATTGATCTGGGTTTTACAGCAGGCAGATACACCTTTAGCAAGGTAATTCCTTGGAAGAATTGGGCTTTAAAGAACTCCTGCCAAAAAATATAATTTTTATTTACAAAATTTACCAATGTTCGTGCTAAGCTTAAAACAAATGGTACCGCATCCCTAATTAGTGTAAACATTTGTTTGGCTAAATGTTTTGGATGAGATTTTTTTGGCACCAAGAACCAACATAGAATACAATTATTACATTTTTATTGATGCAAAAATAATTAAAAGCATCAAATAAAACATTATCTTAAAATCAAACCACAATACATGGCAATTTACAATCATGGTTTGTATAGTACATAGAGTCCTGACACATTTTAACCCAAATAGAGTCTTCTTCATGGAACAAACAACATGATGTATTCTAAAATACAAACAGAAAATCAAATGTAATAATAAGATACACATAGGTTTCTCAGATTACTCCATAGCATACTTGATAAATATATATGAAAAAATATAAAACAATGAAGGATAAAAGGTAATAAGAAATTGACTAACATCAAAAAATGTTTGATATTAAGCTATATCACCTCTCGAAGTTCTAGCACTAGGATCGCTGGTATGCACTGTGCATGTGCATCAGTGGCAATGCCCACGCCGGATATGACATATGGGGCTGTCAATGACCCGGTCATGTCCTGTGGGACTGTGCATATAAGAGGGGATATGGAGCACTGCGGATGCGCTTGGCTCCAGCGGTGGCTCTGGTACACAGCTTCTTTGTATACAGCCCAACGCTGTTATTGAATTGGAGTGTAAGTTGTTGGTCTGTTATTTTAAAGGGCATTCTGGTTGGGAGGTCTGTGTGGATGCTCATAGGAGATATGGATTGGGCTGATGTGGGTGTATGTAGGTATGGGGGATGTTGCCTCTTTCTGGTCATCTTTGATGGTGTTCCCTGTTGACTTATGGTGTTGTGGTGACCTTATGTGAGGTCCTGATTGTTGGGGATAAATGTAATGAGTCTGAGGTGGGAAGCTGTAGGCAGTATGCTAGTACTGTTGGGATAGTGGTCTTGTAGATGTGTGGGGGGCATGACGTGGGTAGTTGTGTGGAGATAGGCAGGTATTACGTTGGTCAAGGTGAGGTAGGTTGTGGGTGATGGGAGGGGCTAGCCATGCATCGTTCAGACGTGGGCTTTATTAGGCTTGAGATGTGTACCCATGGAGAGGAGGGGTTAGTTTTCTTGGATGGGCTATGTTTGTGTGTTAGTGAGTTGAGTGGGTTTGGAGGTGGTGTGTGTGGGGGGGTTGGTTAGGGTGGGGGAGGGTATGTGAATAAGTGTGTGTCGTGGGGGGGTTGAGTTTGTGTGGATATGTGTGCACTTGGGGTGTATTAGTGACATATCAGTGATATTTGGTTGGTTTCTTACTGTTGGACAATTGGTGATGTATTTTGGGGTATGACAATGTATGCATGTTAGACCAAGTTATGTGGTTGTGGTTATATCTCCCCCAGTTAGGATGAATAGAATTGGTATATATGAGGATGGTGCCTGTCCTCATACTCTTTCTTTCCTCCCCTCCCTTTAGTGTTTAGTGAGCGAAGACAATATGTGTTCAGATCCAACAATATATATCTCATATTATATTATAGTGGGTGGATGTTGTAGTCCTCAAAAATATATATCCATCCGATGTGCAGTCCGGTGTTCATTCAGCCTAGCCCTTGTCATTACCGGGGAGAAGTGGTTACCTCACAATCCTCTTTTTCTCGCATATTGGGAGATACATATATATATCTTATTGTTACAATGGGTGAGCACACCGATTTATCTATTGGTTTTAGTTCAATGTATTATGTAATAAAAATGATTGAGTATATTATAATTGTCTCATCTTTGAAATTTTCTTGAAATAAAAATATCCCTGAAGAAGCAGAAAAATTCAGCGAAACGCGTTAGTTAAGTAGTACGAAGCAAACATTGGCCTCATGACACACTTTCAAGTTGTAACATTGAGCCGCGGTGTCAAACATATGTTTGTATAAATGTGATGTTTTTACATAATTTGTTTGTTTATTTAACTATTTGTACAATAAAATATATTCTTTATGATAATATTGTGTATGTGTTCACCTCAGTGACAGTTCTACATCTCTAAAAGTTCTGTTGCCTCTTGGCCCTTGAGAGGCTTTTATCTGTTCTGATTTGATGCATCAATATTAGGATGTGGATGTGGATGTGGATAGCTGTCCCTGGAACTGGTCAGATTTAATTTTTTGGCTATATCACCTCTTGCTCACTCATAGGCCCCATTGAACCCCAAAAGCCTCCCCATACCTACCTGTGCCTCCATTATAGCATGGAGAAAGCTTACAACCCAAACCCTTCAGGGACCCAATCAACACCTTATATTTCTCAAACTCTTGTATTTCCTTTAAGCAATGGGAGGAAGCAGGCATCCTCTGGGTGGATCAGCTTTTCTACGATAATCACCCAAAACCCTTAGAATCTCTAGTGACTGAGTTCAACCTACCCAAATCTGCTCTCTTTACATGTACCAGGATTTCCACCTTCCTATCCAAATATCCCCCTCCTCGAATGAAGCTCCCCGAATACGTTTGGCATTCTTTATCATCCCCAACACCTGCACACAAGGGGATCTCCCTGTTTTACAACACATTACAAAATAAAACAATATTTGTTAAAACACCCCATATGCTAAAGTGGGAAGAAGACCTCCATCTAACCTTCTCTGACACCCAATGGATGTTGTAATTGTTCAATGTCCCACTGTATAGCACATTGGGAACAAACGCAAAAACTTCCCCAATGGTACTTGACACCTTACTAGCTTTCCAGATTTTCTAAGATCCAATCCCCCCTCGGTTGGAGGGGATACGGACAAGTAGGCAACCATCTCCATACATTATGGACTTGTAAGAATCTCATGAGTTACTTACTGGAGGAAAATCTTCTCTATCTTCTCAGAAATCACAGGGGTCCTGACAAAACCTGATCCTGCCCTTGCCATACTCCATCTAGGCATAGAGAGATTCCCCCACAACCTTAGAACAGTTGTCTTTCACTTGTTAGTGGCTGTTAAAACAGTGATAGCCAGGCATTGGACAAAAAACAAAGCACCCAACTCTTCTGAAACCATAGATCTAATCAATATGCAATTTTCTTATGAAAGAATGCATTTGCAGAAGAATTCCTCATGTGCATTGTTTGACAGTTTGTGGAAACAATGGATGGATATCAAATACTTTACCAAAGTCTTTTGAATCATTACAGTATTCCTTTGTATGCTTTTTGTTATGCATTCTGGATCATTTATGTACAGTGCATCTTATTGTATTAGCCTCTTTATCGGCATTATGCCCTTGCTTATTTGTAACTGTGTTATAATTTGTAAAACTCAATAAAAATTATTGAACAAAAAAAAATGGTTGAAAGACCAAGAGAGATGTGCCAACTACCAATGATGGATCCAGGTCAATAAACAAAGTTTTTTTCTATTTAATTTTTATTTATTGTCATCTGCAGAAGAATGTACACTTAGGGATCTATTTATTTAATTTTTTTTTTACAAGATTTACACAATTTTTACCAAGGATTCACACTTTTTTTTTTAAACTGACTCCGAATAAAAATGTGTGAAGCATGGGGAAAAATTGTGTAAAACAAGTGTCAAAATATAAATAGATCAATTAAAGTTGATCAGTTGAATTGTACACATTTCCCGGTGTTTTGTCTCTTTAAAATATTTGGAAAAAAAAAACCCAGAAAATTAATGCAGCCACCACATCCAAGGTCAACTGCAATATATTGCATTTTTTTCAACTTTAAAGTAGACCTCTTTCAGAGGATGAACCTTCCTCTGAAAATGCTAAGTGCCTGGCGTTTTGGGGCCTATGGCTTCAATAGTATGCATGCTTGTTCCAATCAGTGACTCAAGCTGAAGCTAAAGGTTCAGTATGATAGCCTGGAACCTAGCAATTTCAGAATCAGAAGTCAGAAAATAAAGCCTCACTCTGTAAATGTTTCGTTGGGTTGCCACATTAGCTGTTTTTTTACCGGGTCATGGCATGGCTAGTAGTGATCGGTTAAATTTGCCTTGTTCTTCAACGCTAAAGACATTTCACCACTCTTTCATTTGAACTGAGGAAGCCATCTGGATTACCTTTGAAATGTCGTCAGAATATTAACCACTTCAGCCCCGGAAGGTTTTACCCCCTTCCTGACCAGAGCACTTTTTACAATTCGGCACTGCGTTGCTTTAACTGCTAATTGCGCGGTCATGCAATGCTGTACCCAAACGAAATTTGTGCCCTTTTCTTCCCACAAATAGAGCTTTCTTTTGATGGTATTTGATCACCTCTGCCGTTTTTATTTTTTGCGCTATAAACGGAAAAAGACCGAAAATTTTGAAAAAAAATGATATTTTCTACTTTTTGTTATAAAAAAAATCCAATAAACTCAATTTTAGTCATACATTTAGGCCAAAATGTATTCGGCCACATGTCTTTGGTAAAAAAAAATGTCAATAAGCGTATATTTATTGGTTTGCGCAAAAGTTATAGCGTCTACAAACTAGGGTACATTTTCTGGAATGTACACAGCTTTTATTTTATGACTGCCTATGTCATTTCATGAGGTGCTAAAATGGCAGGGCAGTACAAACCCCCCCCAAATGACCCCATTTTGGAAAGTAGACACCCCAAGGAAATTGCTGAGAGGCATGTTGAACCCATTGAATATTTTTTTTTTTTGTCCCAAGTGATTGAATAATGACAAAAAAAAAAAATTACAAAAAGTTGTCACTAAATGATATATTGCTCACACAGGCCATGCGCATATGTGGAATTGCACCCCAAAATACATTTAGCTGATTCTCCTGAGTACGGGGATACCACATGTGTGGGACTTTTTGGGAGCCTAGCCGCGTACGGGGCCCCGAAAACTCAGCACCGCCTTCAGGATTTCTAAGGGCGTAAAGTTGTGATTTCACTCCTCACTACCTATCACATTTTTGAAGGCCATAAAATGCCCAGATGGCACAAACCCCCCCCCAAATGACCCCATTTTGGAAAGTAGACACCCCAAGCTATTTGCTGAGAGGCATGTTGAGTCCATGGAATATTGTATTTTTTGACACAAGTTGCGGGAAAGTGACAATTTTTTTTTTTTTTGCACAAAGTTGTCACTAAATGATATATTGCTCACACAGGCCATGGGCATATGTGGAATTGCACCCCAAAATACATTCTGCTGATTCTCCTGAGTACGGGGATACCACATGTGTGGGACTTTTTGGGAGCCTAGCCGCGTACGGGGCCCCGAAAACCCAGCACCGCCTTCAGGATTTCTAAGGGCGTAAAGTTGTGATTTCACTCCTCACTACCTATCACATTTTTGAAGGCCATAAAATGCCCAGATGGCATAACCCCCCCCCAAATGACCCCATTTTGGAAAGTAGACACCCCAAGCTATTTGCTGAGAGGCATGTTGAGTCCATGGAATATTGTATTTTTTGACACAAGTTGCGGGAAAGTGACAATTTTTTTTTTTTTTTTGCACAAAGTTGTCACTAAATGATATATTGCTCAAACATGCCATGGGCATATGTGGAATTACACCCCAAAATACATTCTGCTGCTTCTCCTGAGTACGGGGATACCACATGAGTGGCACTTTTTGGGTGCCTAGCTTCATACGGGGCCCCAAAATCCAATCACCGCCTTCAGGATTTCTAAGAGCGTTAATTTTTGATTTCACTCCTCACTACCCATCACAGTTTTGAAGGCCATAAAATGCCAAGATAGCACAAAACCCCCCAAAATGACCCCATTTTGGAAAGTAGACACCCCAAGCTATTTGCTGAGAGGCATGGTGAGTATTTTGCAGCTCTCATTTGTTTTTGAAAATGAAGAAAGACAAGAAAAACATATTTTTTTTTTCTTTTTTCAAATTTCAAAAGTTTGTGACAAAAAGTGAGGTCTGCAAAATACTCACTATACCTCTCAGCAAATAGCTTTGGGTGTCTATTTTCCAAAATGGGGTCATTTGGGGGGGGTTTGTGCCATCTGGGCATTCCATGGCCTCCGAAACTGTGATAGGCAGTGAAGAGTGAAATCAAAAATTTACGCCCTTAGAAAGCCTGAAGGCGGTGATTGGTTTTCGGGGTCCCGTACGCGGCTAGGCTCCCAAAAAGTCTCACACATGTGGTATCCCCGTACTCAGGAGAAGCAACAGAATGCATTTTGGGGTGTAATTTCACATATTCCCATGGCATGTTTGAGCAATATATCATTTAGTGACAACTTTGTGCAAAAAAATAAAAAAAAATTGTCTTTTTCCCGCAACTTGTGTCACAATATAAAATATTCCATGGACTCGACATGCCTCTCAGCAAATAGCTTGGGGTGTCTACTTTCCAAAATGGGGTCATTTGGGGGGGTTTTGAACTGTCCTGGCATTTTATGCACAACATTTAGAAGCTTATGTCACACATCACCCACTCTTCTAACCACTTGAAGACAAAGCCCTTTCTGACACTTTTTGTTTACATGAAAAAATTATTTTTTTTTGCAAGAAAATTACTTTGAACCCCCAAACATTCTATATTTTTTTAAAGCAAATGCCCTACAGATTAAAATGGTGGGTGTTTCATTTTTTTTATTCACACAGTATTTGCGCAGCGATTTTTCAAACGCATTTTTGGGGGAAAAAACACACTTTTTAAAATTTTAATGCACTAAAACACACTATATTGCCCAAATGTTTGATGAAATAAAAAAGATGATCTTAGGCCGAGTACATGGATACCAAACATGACATGCTTTAAAATTGCGCACAAACGTGCAGTGGCGACAAACTAAATACATTTTTAAAAGCCTTTAAAAGCCTTTACAGGTTACCACTTTAGATTTACAGAGGAGGTCTACTGCTAAAATTACTGCCCTCGATCTGACCTTCGCGGTGATACCTCACATGCATGGGGCAATTGCTGTTTACATTTGACGCCAGACCGACGCTTGCGTTCGCCTTTGCGCGAGAGCAGGGGGGGACAGGGGTGCTTTTTTTTTTTTTTTTTTTTTTTTCTTTATTAATTTTTTTTCTTATTTTTAAACTGTTCCTTTCATTTTTATTTTTTTTTTATCATTTTTATTGTTATCTCAGGGAATGTAAATATCCCCTATGATAGCAATAGGTAGTGACAGGTACTCTTTTTTGAAAAAATTGGGGTCTATTAGACCCTAGATCTCTCCTCTGCCCTCAAAGCATCTTACCACACCAAGATCGGTGTGATAAAATGCTTTCCCAATTTCCCAATGGCGCTGTTTACATCCGGCGAAATCTAAGTCATGAAATGCTCGTAGCTTCCGGTTTCTTAGGCCATAGAGATGATTGGAGCCATTCTGGTCTCTGATCAGCTCTATGGTCAGCTGGCCGAATCACCGGCTGCATTCTCAGGTTCCCTGTTGGGCCAGGAGAGCCAGAGAAAAACATGGAAGACGGTGGGGGGGGGGAATCCCTCCCACTGCTTGTAAAAGCAGTCTAGAGGCTAATTAGCCGCTAGGATTGCTTTTACATGAAAGCCGACCGCTGGCTGAAAAGAATGATACCAAGATGATACCTAAACCTGCAGGCATCATTCTGGTATAACCACTCAAAGTCCAGCAACATACCAGTACGTTGCTGGTCCTTGTATTGTAAACTTTTTTTCATGCAGCCTGTGGGCTGAACGAAAAAAAGATATGGATCGGTGGGTATGCCCACCATTAGAATACCTCCCTTCATCCACCCACTTCTAATGATGGGCATACATGCACCATTTTTATATGCCAAAGCATGGGGGCATCCTCCCGCAAAAGGCAGGAGCAAATTGCTCCTCCACCCACTGCTGCCCCCACGCTTCGGCATATATGCTGAAGTATGTAACTGTGGTGGTGAAATCACCTCCGACAGCGCTGGAGTCACGGCTTTATATATCGTGGGAGCAAAAGCTGTTGCTGTCAAGATAAATAAATCCGCGCTGCAACTGAATGGCGTACCTGCTAAGCAAATGATGGTTAACAAAAAAACAAAGTAACATTACAGTATAACAGTAATACTTACCATACCTGCAAAGCAAATACAAAAAAAAACATAGTAAAAAATAAAACATTTAACGCAACCTGTGCCTACCTAAAATATATATATGCCGAAGCATGGGGGCATCCTCCCGCAAAAGGCAGGAGCAAATTGCTCCTCCACCCACTGCTGCCCCCACGCTTCGGCATATATGCTGAAGTATGTAACTGTGGTGGTGAAATCACCTCCGACAGCGCTGGAGTCACGGCTTTATATATCGTGGGAGCAAACGCTGTTGCTGTCAAGATAAATAAATCCGCGCTGCAACTGAATGGCGTACCTGCTAAGCAAATGATGGTTAACAAAAAAACAAAGTAACATTACAGTATAACAGTAATACTTACCATACCTGCAAAGCAAATACAAAAAAAAACATAGTAAAAAATAAAACATTTAACGCAACCTGTGCCTACCTAAAATATATATATGCCGAAGCATGGGGGCATCCTCCCGCTCTGCAGCTGAATGGCGTACCTGAAAACAAAAAAGTGGTTAACAATAAAAAAACAAAGTATAAAAAAATTGCATACCTATAAAGCAAACATGATAAAAACATAACAATAAAACATTGCAGTATAGAATGCAGAACAATAGAGAGAGAATAGAGAGAGAGAACAATAAAACGACAACTATTTTTGGTTTTTTTATTTTATATTTTTTTGTATTTTTTTTTTTTTTTTAACACTTTTTTTAGTAACTTTAACTTTTAACTGTAACTGTACCAGGTTTGGGTCTCTCAAAATGCGATGGCATCTTGGGAGACCCTGTGTTAGTGTGCCTAGTCTGTGCCGTGCTGAACCCTACGCTAATACTCCACTAGTGTATGGTAGCATTCAAAACATTCACCAATGCATAGACCAGGATTGTCAGGACAGGAGGGACAACAATACCGGGTGTCACGCCTAAATCCGCGCTTGCTGCAGACACGACATCTTTTTTGGGGGGCTCGTTGGGTAGGGGTACTCTGGAGGACATAAGGAAAATGCCTCCCATGCAGCCGGCTTACTGCATTTGGATTGGGAAGTTAGGGTGGAGCACCATCTGGAAACAGAAGGGCTCTGACGATCTCTTCCTGGAATTTAAGGAAGGATCCAGTCCGTCCTGAAGCTCTGTATAGCACATGAGCATTCAGCAAAGCCAATTGAAATAAATAAACAGACACTTTTTTGTACCAGCGTCTGGCCTTACGGGCAACTAGGTACGGCGCCAACAACTGGTCGTTGAGGTCCACCCCTCCCATATTAGGGTTGTATTCGTGGACACAGAGGGGTCTCTCCACAACACCAGTCGCCGTAGTAATTTGGGTCGTCGTGTCTGCATGAAGGGAGGTAAGAACGAAAACATTCTTATTGTCCCTCCACTTCATAGCGAGCAAATTATTATACTGCAAGCAGGCTCTCTCCCCCAGCCTAAGACGGGACTCTACAAGCCGCTGGGGAAAGCCCCGGCGATTAGGTCGCACGGTGCCACATGCTCCAATCTGATGATCAAACAAGTGACTAAAAAGTGGCACGCTCGTATAATAATTGTCCACATACAAGTGGTACCCCTTTCCGAATAAGGGTGACACCAAGTCCCACACTATCTTGCCAGCGCTTCCTATGTAGTCAGGGCAGTTTATCGGCTCTACGTGACTATCTTTGCCCTCGTAAACCATAAATCTACATGTATAGCCTGTGGCCCTGTCACAGAGCTTATACATCTTGACCCCGTATCTGGCACGCTTGCTGGGAAGGTACTGTTTGAAGGACAAGCGGCCAGAAAACTTAATCAGGTACTCATCAACGCAGACAACTTGATGGGGGGTAAACAAGTCTGCAAAACGTTGGTTGAAGTGGTTTACGAGGGGCCGAATTTTGTAGAGCCGATCGTATGCAGGGTCTCCACGAGGACGACAGAGTTCATTGTCGTTGAAGTGCATGAACCGCAAAATCTGCTCGTATCGTGCCCTGGTCATGGAGGCAGAGAACACGGGCATATGGTGAATTGGGTCAGTGGACCAATATGACCGCAACTCACTCTTTTTGGTTATGCCCATGAGGAGGGAAAGGCCCAGAAAGATCTTAAATTCGGAGACCGTAATTGGTCTCCAATCTCTGGCAAGGGAGGACTGGGGAATAGTGGCGATGTGTTGACCAGCGTACAAATTGCTTTGGTCCACAATAGATCTATAGAGATCTTCGGTGAAAAACAGCGAATAAAAATCCAGTGGCGTAAAGTCAACTGTTTCCACCTGAATTCCGGGTTGGCCAGTGAAAGGGGGAAGTACGGGTGCTGCAGAAGTGGTGGGTTCCCAATTCGGATTGGCGAATGCAGCAGGAAGGGCACTATGGGCACGACGGGCCTGTGTTGGTCTTCTTGGTGGCAGCGGGACGCTACTTGTGCTTGCCACCTCGCCAGCTTGAACTGCACTTATGGGACTCGCCACGTCACCACGTGATACTGCAGTGCTGGATGTACGACCAGGGTGTACTAGGCCGCTGGTGCTTGCCAGTTCACCAGAAGGAGTAGCGGCACTAGTACTTCTCTGCTCCATACGAGAGCCCTGCGGTTCTTGCACTTCAAGGACAGAAGAAGTTCGGGGTCTGGTACGCCTGACCCTAGCAGGGACCACAACTCCGTCGTCAGAGCTATCTGTCATGGAGCCGCTGTCCTCTACAGGTTCGTATTCTGAGCCTGAACTTGACAGATGAGTGACTTCCTCTTCACTATCTGTCATACTCAGAAACGTGTAGGCCTCTTCACTAGTGAACCTTCGATTTGCCATTTTGGCCTCTAAATTTAGGGGTACACTAGTGAGACTCACAGGCAAAAAAGCTCCTGACTGTTAGCGACTGATTCAAAACGCTACCAAAAAACTGTTAGTGATCGCAGGGATCAGGCCTGACTCTGCGAACGCTGCAGTTATGTGTGCTTAGTGTTTTGTAAGTGTCAGTTATCGATCGATACTGCACTTGGGTGGGCTGGGCTGGGCTGGGCCGAGGGGCAAAACGCAGGTGCTAGCAGGTATCTGGGCTGATCCCGCTAACACTGTGTTTCAGGGAACCCTAAACTGCTGGGGAGTATAGATCTGATCGGATCAGATATCGATCCGTTCAGATACTATAGCACTAAGGGAGGTGTATGCTGCGTGCGTGGGTTTTAGCGGTACTGGCGCTAACCTGACGCTGCCTGGGGCGACGCAGACCTTATCAGATCCTAAAAACTTAACTTATATCACCGCCGGGCAATTAGGGGGTTAAACCTTTATAAGGTAATAAACGGCGGGTGCCCTAAAACTATAATAAACTATAATAAACTACAAAAAACAAACTAGCTAACCAGCGTCACCCGTAACACTTATACGGTGATCGCTGGTGAAAGGGTTAACTAGGGGGCAATCAAGGGGTTAAAACCTTTAGCAGGTAGTATATGGGGGTCCCTGTCGCTATAAAACACTGACAGCGAACCTATATACTTACCTCCCTAACTAGCGTCACCTGTGTCACTAATACAGCGATCAGAAAAACGATCGCTTAGCGACACTGGCGACGGGGGGGTAATCAAGGGGTTAACTTTTATTAGGGGGGGTTAGGGGGGTACCCTGGACCTAAAGGGGGGTACCCTAGACCTAAAGGGGGCTAACCTAACTGCCCTAACACTTGTAACTGACACAAACTGACACCAATGCAAAAAAAAAAAAAACTGCTATTGGTGTCAGAGTGACAGGGGGTACAGGGGGGTGATCGGGGGGTGATCGGGGGGTGACAGGGGGGTGAAAAGTGTGCCTGCGTGTTCTACTGGAAGTGTAGTGTTGGTGCACTTACTTGGATGTCTTCTCTCCTCTGCGCCGGGACGAAAAGACCGGCTCGAGGAGGGATGACATCACTTCCTTTCCCTCTGTTTACATTACAGAGGGAAAGGAAGCGTTTTCATTCGCCGGGAGCGATCGGGAGGGGGTGGCCAACAATGGATGGCCTCCCCCTCACCTCTCATCGCCCGCGAACGAGAGCCGACCGCCTATGGCACCGGGGGGGGGGGGGGTCCGATCGGACCCCCCACCCGCGGGAGGCAGATCACGTACAGGTACGTGATTCTGCCTGCCCGTGCCATTCTGCCGCCGTATATATGCGTTAGGCGGTCGGCAAGTGGTTAAAATAAATGCACTTAAGCATGGCCAAGCTCAGGTTATCTTACTCAAAGAGATCATCTTAGAAGCAGAGTCTTTTATACCTTATAGACTAAGCAAGGTCTTCCAATGTACATTTATAAACAATATACTCAGCTGCAGATGTTATTCAGTTATTCAATGTTAAGATATCAAGCCCTACATTCGGGGGATACAGGAGAAGTAAGATGAAACATACCTACAACTTGAAATTCAAGGGGCTACTCCCTCTTTAGTACAAGGATTTAGAAGGTATAAGGATACTGATTGTTAATCAATTTAATTAAAGAAAACAAATCAATGTATTGCGGATCCTCATCATTAGGGCTAAAATAGAAACATATAAATACAAGTTCAGACCCACAATAAAACTATATCAATACAGAGTCAGTTCACAATGCACATAGAGTACTGTGCAAAAGTCTTAGGCAGGTGTGAAAAATGCTGTAAATAAAGAACGATTTAATAAATAAAAGTGTTAATAGTTTATTTTTATCAATTAAAAATGGAAGGTAAATGAACAGAAGAGAAATCCAAATCAAATCAACATTTGGTGTGACCACCCTTTGCCTTCAAAACAGCATCAATTTTTCAATTTGTCTAGGTACACTTGCACAAAGTTTATAAAGGAACTTGGCAGGTAGCTTGTTCCAAACATCTTGGAGAACTAACCATAGAACTTCTGTGGATGTTGGCTGCCTCAAATCCTTCTGTCTTTTCCTGTAATCCCAGACAGACTCCATGATGCTGAGATCATGGCTCTGTGGGGCCAAACCATCACTTTCAGGACTCCTTTTTCTTCTTTACATTGAAGATAGTTCTTAAAGTGGAGTTTCACCCAAAAGGGAAAGCTCTACTTGTCTGCCCCCCCCCCCTCCCGCTGCCACATTTGTCACCTTTTTGGGAGATAGGGGAATGGGTACCTGGTTTTTGCAAACTGAACCGAAAGTTTGTTCCCCCCTCCTTCCCCCCACAGCCATCTGAGACACTTCACAGGTCCCAAAAGACTACAGCCCATTCACAAAGAGCGTCTTGAGCATGCGCAGTAGGAAACCGGCAGTGAAGCCACAATCAGCTCAGGTGAAGCCACTGCTGGATGCTTGACAGGTAAGTGCCATAATATTAAAAGTCAGCAGCTCCAGTATTTGTAGCTGCTGACTTTTCAGGGGGGGTTTTTTTGGGGAGCCTGGAGGTCCTTTTTAATGGCATTGGTTGTATGTTTTGGGTTGTTTTACTACTGCAGAATAAATCTGGGGCCAATCACACGCCTCTATGATGGTATGGAATGATGAATAAGTATCTGCCTGTAGTTTTCAGCATTGAGGACACCATTGATCCTGGCCAAATCTCCAACTCTCTTTGCAGAAATGCAGCCCCAAACTTGGAAGTAACCTCCATTAGGCTTCACTGTTGCCTGCAGACACTCATTATTGTACTGCTCTCCAGCCCTTTGTGAACAAACTGCCTCCTGCTACAGCCAAGTATTTCATATCTCGACTCATCAGTCCAGAGCACCTGCCGCCATTTTTCTACACTCCAGTTCCAACCCAGATAGCAAGGATAACTTGCCACAAATTTGTGGCAGTGTTGAATTGTAAGTCTGTTAACTTGCTTCACATTTTCACTGGCAAGTTGTACACTTGCAGAGCACTTGAAGCACAAGTTCTATTTGACACTTTTCCAATTGGTAGCAAATTTGCGTGGCAAGTCGCTAGCAAGAGCAAAGTTGCAGTGATGAGTCTACAGCAAGAGCTCTGCAAGTCTACAGCATGAAAATTCAGCCACAGTGACCCCGGTGGTAGGATGACTATTGCACAAAATATGTGGATGAAAAATGAGTGGTGCTTCGCTGTTATAAAGCTGTAAAATGTAACCAATATGACAAAAAAAATATGCTCCAATCACACACGATGAAATAAATAAGGAAAATAAATCAGATGACAGTACAAACAAAAGTGTAAATAAGTAACCCAAATCATTAAAATTTGCAAACTCCTCACAGAGATGTGTGTAAAAACAATCTCCGTAGCAAAGAGAATTCAAGCATTACATACAAATATTCAATCAGTGCTCATATTGATAAAAAATGCCGTGGCTGATGCATACATACAATGAAGTACACATGAAGTAACATATAATATTAGTGAAAATGGAAAAACAACTAATAAGTCTCTAAGAAAATTTGAATGGGGAGGGTGAAATGGAAGTGCTGGGATCTTTCACCATGCAAGTAAGAAGAGTGCAGTAGGTGCCTCTTCTTTCCGTTCAGTGCCACCTCTGTGCAAGATGGCTTCTCACCTTACTGCTGTAAGGTAACAGAATGGGTGAATGAGTATTCCAATATCCTCTATGGGTCCCCCTATAGATGGCTGATGGCTCTCAGGTATTGGTAATCCCAGCTACTTTTAGGGGTCCTCTTCTCCTAGCCCCAGTGGTTAATGCTCTATGGTGGATGGTGGCTCCTCTATGGTAGTAAAGAAATCCTCTCACGCTCGCCAGTTGGAGGTAGGAGGAAAGAAGGGGAATGCCCAAATAGTGTAGTAATGTTTAAAAAATGTATAAAAAAAAAAGCTGGCAATAAAAACACTCACATTTCGCAAAATAAAACACTGCATATAATCCACGAGCAGCGAGCTCGTACTCCCGCGTCACTTCAGATGTGCCTGTCAATCAATCCCGACGAGTATCACCACGTGACTTCTAGCTAAGCTAAGCCTCCAGCACTGCGCTCATCTCCAGCCTGAACGTCCAAACGCTGTACCCAAATAAAATTGATGCCCTTTTTTCCCACAAATAGAGCTTTCTTTTGGTAGTATTTGATCACCTCTGCTTTTTTATTTTTTGCGCTATAAACAAAAAAAGTTTCCACAATTTAGAAAAAAAATATATTATTTTTTACTTTCTGCTATAAAACACATCCAATAAAAAAAAATTTTAAAAATCTGATTTCAATCAATTTAGGTCAATATGTATTCTGCTACATATTTTTGGTAGAAAAATCCTAACAAGCGTATATTGATTGGTTTGCGCAAAATTTATAGCGTCTACAACAAACTATGATTTAGGTTTATGGACTTTTTATTTTTTTTACTAGTAATGACGGAGATCAGCAATTTTTAGTGAGACTGCAACATTGTGGCAGACAAATCTGACACTAACTGACACTTTATGGGGATCAGTGACACCAATACAGTGATCAGTGCTAAAAACAATGCACTGTCACTGTATAAATGATATTGGCAGGGAAGGGGTTAACATCATGGGCAATCAAAGGGTTAAGTGTGCTCCTAGGGAATGCTTTCTAACTGTGGAGGGGAATGCTGTGACTGGAGGAAAACAGAGATCTGTGTTTCTGCTTAGGCAGAAGCACAAGATCTTAATTTTCCTCCGTCACAGAATGGGGGTCTGCCTTGTTTATCACCATTCTGTCTCTCCTCTGAAGGAACGCCGGAACCATTGATTGGCTCCTGCTGTGTCCAATCACAGCGAGAGCACCGTTTCAGCGCTGCGTGCACCGCGCCCCACAGCCAACAACAGTGATCATGTAGAGGTACGTGATTTTGCGCTTAAGGGCCACCATTCTGCAGTAAATGTATGTGGGACGTCCTTAAGTGGCTAATCAATAAATACATATGAACAGTATTATTATTAATAAACAATAATGTAAAATAATATATTTTATATTTATTCATAATTTAAGCATTTCTGAAAAAACTGGTCTTCACTGCAAATCACAAGTCAATCCACAACTGAAGTTGTTCAAAACCCCAAGCCAACACTTCCTATCCGTTAAGTGTTTCAAAACTGATGTAAAAGCTTATGTTCACAAGTTCATAAATTGGTATTATTTTTCATTGTCAATTAAGCCAAGAGATTTTATTAGGTTTTCTACCATAATACAAGTGGTATACAAGTCCCAGATTAGTACTCCACGCATTGTAAACATAAATAGGAAACACAATAAATTTCCGGCGGCTTACAAAGTTATTTGTGTAAACAGAATTTAGCTTGTCAATTCAGTCTGTAAAATAATATTCAAAAACCCAAAATGGGATTTTATTTCAAGAAGTTAAAAGGGATAATTTTTCAAACTAAGCCGGATGTTGGGAAAGTTACCCCGAGACATAATTTAAGTTTGACAGGAAAATATTACAGTTCTTTCCGCTTCGCTTTACAAATATTTCAGCTGTCTCTGGCTGTAATATACGGCAACTCAATATTTAAATAAAAAGAAACATTATTAAATCACAAGCAGAACAAACTCCATCAAGGTGCTTATAAATCTCGAAATATTGTGATGTATATCCTTAATTTGTTTTTTGTTTTGGTAGACGTATAATGTTCCAAAAAAAAAAAAAAAAAATGTGATGAGGCATTAATGTGCCCCAGTTCCATGTTAATGCTTTTTGGGAGTACGGAGAGACTTCGAGTGCTTGTTCCAATGCGCCAAAGGCATTTCTCTTGTCTAAGTAGGAAGACGCATACCAATGAGGAGATATTAGTGATTATAAAACTATTAAAAATACAATGTTAGGTCAACAAAGAAACTTTTCTTCCACTTCCTCTAAGGTTCTTAAAATTAAGCTATTAAAAAAAAAAGAGAGCGAGGAAAAAAAAAAAAAATATACGTTCAACGGGCTTAAAAAATACAGAAAATGACCAAAGTTGCATGGATTTGCATACCAGACAACCCAATCTGTTCGAAGGATTTACTGTTGTTTTCTCTTTTTTGAACATTATAATTCGAAAAGGGATGAATTACATGTCAAAACGACATTCTATTTAGTGTAAAGGGATTTAGAGGATTAGGGAAAAGTACTTTGTTTTATGTTTTGTCATGCTTTTTGAATATGTATACAAAAGTTGGCATTGTTTCATGTATTTTTTTTCTCCGAAAAATAATGCAGAGTTTATATTGTGGGTATTACGTATGTAAACAGAATACTTGGTTGAATTTCTACACTGAGAATTTAAATTGAACCTGTGAGAATTAGGTAGTTGCAGCTGATGAATTTTTGCTTTTGTTAGTACTGGTTATGGGGACGGCAACCCAATCTGAATCTTGCATACGGGGGGGGGGGGGGTGTATTGAAGCTTGAATGGATGGGCACCCTTACCATGAAAAAATAATAGGACCACTGTATGAAGGATATGTAAGAGGACACAATACCATTCTAATGCCTCCCCACTAGCGTTGGGCAAATTTTTCAGGCCGAGCAAAAGTTCATTGCCTGTTCGCTTATTCGGCAAACCAAACTGGCGAACCCCCCCACAATGCACCGCGCAATGCACAGTGCATTCTAGGGCCCTAATTGGATGAAGCCCTGCACCAGACCAGCGCTTTGCCAATTAGGGCACAGAACACTGTCAGATCCCTGATTGGAAAAAAGCGATGATGACTTTGTCCAATCACAGCTTAGTGCTCATAGTCCCATCCTACACTATAAAAGGTTTCTTCCCATAAGAACCTTCTGCAGTGTTGTTGGATAGAGCAGGGCTCAGTTTGCTAGAAGCGAGTTAGTGTGTTCACTAATGCCGCGTACACATGGGCAGACTTTTCGACCGGACTAGTCCGACGGACTTTTTGACTGACTTTTCTACAGACTTTCCGACGGACTTTCGAATGAACGGACTTTCCTACACACGATCAACCAAAGTCCGACAGTTTCGTACGTGATGACGTGTGACCAGACTAAAATAAGGAAGTTGATAGCCAGTAGCCAATAGCTGCCCTAGCGTCGGTTTTTGTCCGTTGGACTAGCATACAGACGAGCGGATTTTTCGACCAGACTCGAGTCCATCGGAAAGATTTGAAACATGTTTTATTTCTAGGTCTGTCAGACTTTTGGGAAAAAAAAGTCCGCTGGAGCCCACACACGATCGAATTGTCCGACAGAGTCCGGTACGCCAAGTATGCCGGAAAGTCTGCTCGTGTGTATGCAGCATTACTGTTACTCTGAGTATAGAGTGTTAGTGTTAGTATAGTGTGAGTATAGTGTGTAAGTATAGTGTAGTGTCAGTGTAATGTGTTAGTGTAGTGCAGTGTTTAAAGTGGTTGTAAACCCTTTACAACCACTTTTTTGCTACAGATAAGCCTATAATAAGGCTTACCTGTAGCTACACTGGATATCTCCTAAACCTGCACAGTTTAGGATATATCCCCTGTATTCGCATGTGCCAACGTCATCGGCACATGCGCTCTGAAGCAATGGCAGTACGTGCCGTTGCTTCAGTTAGACTGTGCGGTTACCGGCAGCTCCCACGCACATGCGGGATCGATGCCGCCGGCCGGAGCGGTGTACGAGGACCGCTGCGGGGGCTTCGATCTCAGGTAAGTAATTCATAATGAGCTAGTATGCTGTGCATACTAGCTCATTATGCCTTTGTCTTGCAGGTTTTTTTTTTTGTTTTTTTGTTTTGGGGTTTACAACCACTTTAACACAGCAGTACATACATTTAGTGCTGTATACCCCCTTTTTTTTGGCTGCTGCATGTTTTTTGTTTGTTTTTTTGTAGGGTTTTTTGTCTTTTTTTGTCCTGTCTGCCCCTTTTTTTAAATTGTTAGCCGCAGTTTTTCTGACTGCGACGCTGGTATTCCCCCTTTTTAATTTTTTTATATTTTTTATAGACTTTACATTTCTGTCAGCATCAGTTCTCAATTTAAAGTGCACCAAACACCACTTTTCATTCAATATAGTGCATCCAATCACACATTTTCCAATTTCTATTAATTTTGGGTAATTGGCCCACCCCCCCCATTATGTCTGGGAGGCCAACAAGGAGCGGCAGACGTTCCCATGCCACTATAAGGGGGCCAGCAGCATCTGTGTCTACAGGCAAGGTGGACGTAGTCCATCCTTAGGCAGGGCACATTTGTCTCTGTTTAGTGATGTTGCCCATGCTATCCAGCCACAGCATGCAGAGGAGGTGGTGAACTGGTTTACTAAACCATCCTCATCCTGTATCACCCAAGCTGAGACTAGTGTGCAGTCCACCACAGCTGCCAGAGGGGTTTATTCTGCCTCCTCATCCACAGCCACTCCTGCCATAGCCCCAGCATCATGCATGGAGGAGTCAGCTGAATTATTTGAACACAGAGTTAGCCACCTGCTTCTTGACGATGCACAGCCATTACTTGATTCTGATGTTGGTTCTGAGGTTGAGGAAGGGAGTAACATGAGCCTACAGAGAGGGGAGAACACTGATAAACAACAAATTGTCAGTCATGTCCCCCCAGCCACAGCGTATTAGCAAGTTGGCTCCAGTGATGATGAGGATGGAGGGGAAGATGATAATGAGGTCATTGACTTCATTAAAAAAAAAAAAAAATGGTAATCTTGGCCTGAGTGTACTATAATTTGGCTTCTTCACATAAGGCTTGCTCACTGTGGTGCAAACATTAGTTATTTCCATCCAAAATCTGTCAAAGAGACACCAGAATTTATCCAAAAAATCTCTAATCTTGGTCATACCCCAGTTGAAGTCTTTTAAGATGAAACGCGTAGGGTTAATACGCTGGCCCCAGCCACCTTATACTGCGTTGTTTTTATTTGTTCAATTGAACTGTTTTTTTTTATACTTTTTTGTCTGGATATCCATTTTTTATTGCAAATAAATCCCATCATACGGATTCAAACCATGTGAAGATTCTTTTCTCTCCCTTATGTCCTGAATACCATACATCCTATACGGAGGAGAATTTCTTAGTGAGCTGATACCTGCTTCGTGTTGGAGGGTTCCACCTATCTCCATTTAAATTGGCGCTTTGGATTTCCATTTGACTACAGAGGTGGTTATCGTGCAGCCCACTCTGGCAGCTTGACTTCACATCTCTGTTTCCATGCCTGATAGATCCACCACCGTACGGTGAGTTGGGTCCACCACTCTTGGTAAGAGTACCTTTTTCTCTCCTCTCTCCCTGGATGGTGAAGGCACTCCCGGGTGTACATCCACCATTGAATATTATTTGCCCCACAGACTGTCCGATATTTGCAGCAGTTGCATTTTTACAACACCACTGTTTATCTTGATCACCTTTGGGACTAATATTTATTTATCATTTATTTTATATTTTTTGTTTTTAGTTGTTACAGCACCGTGTCTTTGACCTACATAAGATCCATCACGGGTCTTTTGTTTGTATGCATATTACTGTGTGTGTCCACTTTATTAGTCACCATTATCATATGTTGAGGCTCTTTATTCTACTGTATTTATATACACTGTTTGGCACATCAAGGTGCACTGTACTTTTCACCTACACTACCTGTGTTTTATTTTATTATTTTTTATATATATTTTTAGTTGCGTTTTTTTGCGACTTATTGTCGCATGACGCTTTTTTCACTTTTTATATGTTGTGAGTTACACATCATGTATAGAAAGACGTCCTTACGTTTTCTAACATGAGAGACTAACTTTTTGATACATTTCAGATAGCCTCTTTGTCTACACCTGTTTTTTCCATTTATTCCTAGCGCTACACTTGTTTGTGTAAAGCTTAAGATACTGAGCTCTGTAAGCACCAGACCAACAGAGCAGCTAAGGTGAGCTTTGAAAACCTGTTTAAATGGGCCAAGCACTCCACCCTGTGGCTAGATATGGGTAATGAAGCTATTAATATGCAAAACTTCAAATTTAACATATTAAACATTTTTACAATTCTTTTTGTCCTATCTATGATAAATAGAGAACACATATAAACCACAATACATAATCTCTAAGAACCCTTTCTGGTGTCTAAAGGTTTCTGTTGCAAAATGATGACTGTGGCATGGTACCTGCATCCATATGTAAAAAGTTCACACCTTCACTTTACATTCCTTGCCTTATAAATCTCACCTATTTTATTACAGTTCTTCCATAAGGGTCTGCGTATTTCTGTGAACTTTTGAGTGCAGTAAAATGGCTGTCTGGCTGAACCACAGATGGAAGGTTGATAAGATGGTCTTGGATACTGTGTCAGTGGCTTGTTTCATCTGCCCCCATCTCTCCCTATCAGCAGTTTAGACTGGAAAACATTTCCCAATCTTTACAGATCTTTTTCAGCAGACTTTAAATTGCTTCAGTGCATGGTTAACAGCCTGCCACAGCAACAGTTTTATTGCAGCTTTCTGAAAGATTATAATTATTATGTCAGCTCTAACCTCCAGTCTAACTTTGTAAGCATGTGGCGGACGGTTTCATGTTGATTTTGCGGTTGTGATATTGAAAGTAATTGTCCTTGAAGCACATTTTTTTTATTTTTTCACGCTGTTGAGGCTGGAGTCTGTATGACTCGACTTTGGCTTTTATAGAGTACTCTTAAAGTATATTTCTAAAGTTTAGCAAGAAATTACTAAAGTTTGACTTTTTTCTCTTTTCTTTTATAGCTAATTTTTAAATGGGCAACAAAACAAGGGACAAGTACACAAAATGATAATTTAATTTTTTTTTAATCGGCACTCATAATCTGGTGCAGCTGTGCATGGTAGCGGATTGGCTTCTAACTTCAGCTTGTTCAATTAAGCTTTGGCAATAAAACCTGGAAGCTGATTGCGTTCAATGCAGAGCTGCACCAGATTTTGCACGCTCCAGTTTTAGTAAATCAACCCCATTGTGTTTTTTTTTTTTTTTTTATATTACTAATATAAATAACAGCAGTATTAATAATAAGAATGATAATAATTATAATACATACAGCAAACACATTTTTGAAAGCTGCATCCGGTCTTTAGATGCCCATCTTTACATTTAGATGCCCATCCAAGCAGCATTAATAGATAGAAATGAGTGAACTGAATAGAGATTATTTTGCAGGAGGTTTCAGGAACCCAGTGGGAAGTCTGCAAACCCCAAACATAGCGCTGCACCTAATGAGGTCTATAGCAGATGAATCATTTGTTTTGCCTTTTTTCAATTTTATTTTCAAGTTTTTGTTAAAAAAGCCACTGTTATAGGGCGCATGTACCAATGCACAAAAAAAGAAAAAGTTAAAAAGTACCAGATTGTAAGCTCTAACGAGCAGGGCCCTCTGATCCCTCCTGTATTGAATTGTATTGTAACTGTACTGTCTGCCCTCATGTTGTAAAGCGATGCGTAAACTGTTGGCGCTATATAAATCCTGTATAATAATAATAATAAAAGTACCATACAGCAGGGAGAGGGCCTTAAGGGCAACAATAAAAATACACAACTGCGTGCAGTAATGCCTTTTGGTAGTATTAAACCCAAAGCATTTTTAAATGGTTGTCCTGTTTATAGATAGATATATGGAGATAGATAGATAGATAGATAGATAGATAGATAGATAGATAGATAGATAGATAGATAGATAGATAGATAGATTTTTTTAAATGATTTATTATCTGCCCAGTGTATGTCCTTTTTTAAAATACACTATGTTAGCAAAAGTATTGGGACACCTGCCTTTACACGCACAAAAACTTAAATGGCATCCCAGTCTAATGCTGGCCATACACTATACGAAAAATCGGGCGAAAAATCGTTCGTATAGACACTTCGTTCGTTTTTCGGCAAGTTAATGGGCACAAATCGATAATCGTTTGTGACGTTTTTGTGGGAAAAAAACGAACGGGAAGTTTGGAAAATTTCTGCCGAACGTACGATAAATTGCAAGGTTAATGTGTTTCCCGTCCGAACTGTCTGCACTAGGTATATGTAAAAAAACAAACAAAAAATTATTTATTCATGTCCACTGAACAATTTATCGGTCATTATATGATGGCACGATCGTTTGCGGTCACGGTCGAACGTTCGTTTTTCGAAAATGGGTTCGGCCGATTTTCTGTATAGTGTATGGCCAGCATTAGTCTGTAGGGTTCAATATTGAGTTGGCCCACCCTTTGCAGCTTCAACTCTTCTGGGAAGGCTGTCTACAAGGTTTAGGAGTGTGTCTATGGGAATGTTTGACCATTCTTCCAGAAGCGCATTTGTGGGAGCAGACACTGATGTTGGACGAGAAGGCCTGGCTCGCAGTCAACGCTATAATAATAATTATTATACCGGATTTATATAGCGCCAACAGTTTACTTAGTGCTTTACAACTTGAGGGTAGACAGTATAAATACAATACACTTTAATACAGTAGGAATCAGAGGGCTATCAGGTGTTCTATCAGGTTGAGGTCTGTGTTGGCAATGTTTGTACCTCACTTAAATGATTAACGATACATAAAATAAGTGATTAAAACCTTTTGTCTATATAAGAAGCAACCAATGCAGGTGCAGCTATTATGGATAGAATTAAAAACAAATGATAACTGTGCGAAAAGAATAACAATCAGTCCTCATGCACATGGACGTTTTTACAGCCGCGTTTTTGAGCGTTTTTTACAGCTTAAAAACGCCTGTCTATGTTAGTCTATGGATTCATGCCCACCTAGACGTTTTTGAGCTGCAAATGGCCTAGGCGTTTTTAAGCTGTAAAAAAAACCCAGGACCAGTGCGTTCCAAGGCGCGGCGCTAGAGCTGTAAAAACGTGAAATGCGGAAAAACTTGCAAAAACGCGCAAAAACGCGACCGCTGCGTTTTTTCGCGTTTTTTAGCTCCGGCGTTTTTTTGCTCAAAAAAGATGATTGGACACTGTAATCTCTGTAAAAACAGGAAATTCCTGTCTGGACATTAGATTACCCAAGAGTCCTTTGCACAGACGTATGACTGTGCTTAGTGATTTCAAGATGGCAAGTTCTGTGTCACAAGTGGAGCTGATAAGCGCTGTACAGGCCCATCCTGAACTGTGGGATGTGGCACATCCACTTCATGGAGACCACATCCGCAAAGTCAAAGCCTGGGAGGACATCAGTGCTGCCATTACCCCTGGCTGGGAAGAATTGCGAAATGCAGAAAAAAAGGAAATAAGTAAGTCTATTTTCCTTGAATGCATGATCTGTTTGTGTGTAATGTAAACGAAGATTGCATATTTAACCCTTTGTTTTCCATGTTATTTTAGGCAAAATGATACAGCGCCGTTGGAAGTCCCTACGTGACCGTGTCAGGAGGGACCTCACGGACGAGGACAAGGTGGCACGTAGTGGAGCACCAGCGCCAACTAAGAGACCACACATCTACCACACCAATCTGCTCTTCTTACGGCAAAATATGCTGAGCCATACCAGACCGTAAGTTTTTTTTTTTTTTTAATATATTTGCCTATGTACATTGCTTTTCAGGCAGTATGTTCCATGGCTATTGTAACCACTTTCCGAACGCCACATGTACATATACGTCGGCAGAATGGCACGGCTGCACAAATGGGCGTACCTGTACGTCCCTTTTAAGTTGCCGCCTTGGCGGTGCGCTTTCCCATTGCGAGCACACCGGCGATCGTCTCAGGGAGAGGAAGAGGTTAACACATTCAATGCCAGTGTAATTTTTACAGTAATCATTGCAATTTTAATCGCACTGATCGCTGTAAAAATGACAATTTTCCCAAAAATGTGTCAAAATTGTCCAATGTGTCCGCCATATTGTCGCAGTCAGGCTAAAAACCGCTGATTGCCCCCATTACTAATAATATAAAAATTAGTAAGAAAAATGCCATAAAACTCTCCCCTATTTCATAGATGCTATAACTTTTGACAAAAAAAAAAAAATGTATTAACTGAAATCTGTAGAAGAATACATATTAGCCTAAACCAAAAAAAAATTTAGATTTATTTATTTTTTGGCGGATATTTATTACTTAAAAAATTTAAATTCAACATTTTAAAAAAAAATTTACACTCTTTTTTATAGCTCCGAAAAAAAAAAAAAAACCCAGAGGTGATCAAATACTACCTAAAAAAAGGTCTGTTTAAGGGGAAAAAAAGGACGTAAATTTTTTGGGGAGCCACGTTGCATGACCACCATTGTTAAAGTGATGCTGTGACAAATCGCAAAAAGTGCTCGGGTCTTTGGCCAGCTAAATGGTCCGGGCTGAAGTAGTTACGTTTATACATTTTGTATTGTCTGCAGGACAACTTCTAACATTAGACTGAAAGAGGTGGATGCAGAAGAGGCAGAGGTTCAGAGACCAAGCAGTCCCATGACAAGCACTGGATCTCCACATCCAATCAGCGAGGGAGGTGTTGAGTGCACAGATGAGGTAACTGCTTAGGTCTGCCTGTCTATCTCATTGTGTGTCTGTCCATGTACATGTCAATGTAAACATTTTTGTTCTTTTGCAGGAATCGAGGGCTTTGGAATCCGCGTCTCCTGCCAGTCAGCAAGGTGGAGAGCAGCGCGGTCGTGGCGGTGTTCGTGGGCATGGGCGTGGACGTCAGACGAGGGGCGGGTTCAATCCGGAGGCTGATGACAGAGTGCTAGCACTGCTGTAGGAAGTGCGGCAGGAGAGGCACAGTATGGATGCCTTTTTAGACACCAAAAACCCACGCGCCTGCTTCTGCCGCAGCCTTTACCACATCCTGGAGGACATTGGGGGAGACCAAGAGAAGCTTTGTATGGATCGCATGTACGCTATTGCAATGCAATACCGACATGCAAAATTAAGTGGCGGGCCACCTCCATGCGATCCATATAATGTTTCTCATGATCCCCCAATGGCCCCTGGGACCTCAGCAGTGCTAGCACCCCCCTCTCACTATCAGCCCCCTCCTCAACGCCAACCACCACCTATCCCGTCCCAGACCTCGTTCTATACCCCGCACTCCTATGCTGAATTCCCACCTTCCACCTCCCATTTTCAGCGCTCATACCCTGTACCCCGCTACCAGCAGGATTTTGGAAGTAATCGCCAGGCCCAACCAATACCCCGTCCCCAATCTCCACATCCCCAAAGCGATCAAGCATCCACCACCACCTATCACCAGTTGTGATCCCAAAATAATTTTTTTTTTTGCTTGAAATACCAGTTGTGATCCCAATCCTTTAATAAATATGTTTTTTGCTTAAAAAATAAAATGTGTTCAATTTGTCTTTTATATGATGCACAACAGCACTCCTTTGCACTCTGCTTGCCCTGAAGGCAGAGTGCAAAGGACTCTATCGTACTCTGCCTTCGGACAAGCGTAAGCTAGCTCTTTTTTGGGCTTAGCCTAGGCTTACCCCGAAGGCAGAGTCAAATTGACTTGTTGAACAATCGTTGATAAATGGACATAAAAATAACAAACTTCAATTTTGAAATGCTTTATTTAAAAAAACACAAGAAAGCAAAGGTAGATGTATTCCAAATATTTTTTAGACATAATCATTTTGCCATGATACCTCTCCATCAGGGGATTCAAAAAATTCTGCAAATTGGTTTCGAATGCTCATGACACGTGCAGTTGAACGCAAGTCCATAAATTGAACCCTCTGAAGTTGGTTAATGGGCTCCTGTTCAACATTATTTCTGTCACTGTCCCGCAGAAAATTGTGCAGAACGCAGCATGCCAGGACGACTTTAATGGCGTTGTCAACATCCAATTGCATACTTGTCAGCAAAACTCGCCATTTGGCCATGCACACCCCGAATGCACATTCAACAACACGGCGTGCATGGCTGAGCCGATAATTTTTTGTCGTCGGCTGAGACCATTGCCACTGTATGGCCTCATAAGATTTTCAGCCAGTCCAAAGGCCTCATCTGCCATCATGACTAATGGCAAGCTGGGTTCTTCAGTGCAGGGTAGAGGCCTGCTTTCAGGAATATTGAGTCGTCCCTCATGTAGACGACATCCGAAGGCCGACTCGCGGAATATGCGGGCGTCACCTTGGCTTCCATATGCTCCCACATCAACAAAAAGAAATTTAAGGTGTGCATCGGACAATGCCAGGAGGACCACCGAAAAATATTTTTTATAATAAAAATATGACGATCCAGAGTGGGGAGGCTTCTTCACCCTGATGTGTTTCCCATGAAGGGCTCCTATACAATTTGGGAACTGAGTTTTTTTCCCAAAAAGTGTCCACAACTGATTTCCAGATGTCTTCTGTTGGCTCTGGCATTACAATGTTATGCAATTCCTCCCATATTGCCACACATGTTTCCTTTATTATTTTTGACACTGTTGAGAGGCCAAGGAGGAAGTAATGATGCAAGGAAGCATAACTTTGTCCCGTGGCAAGGAACCTAAGATAACATAATAAATGTAGTTATTGAAAGAGAAAAATATAAACATAAGTCCTAACCCTACCCTTAAACCTAACCCTATCTCCTAACCCTATCTCCTAACCCTAACCCTATCTCCTAACCCTATCCCCTAACCCTATCCCCTAACCCTATCTCCTAACCCTAACCCTATCTCCTAACCCCTAACCCTAACCCTATCCCCTAACCCTATCTCCTAACCCTAACCCTATCTCCTAACCCTAACACCTAACCCTAACCCTATCCCTATCTCCTAACCCTATCTCCTAACCCTAACCCTATCTCCTAACCCTATCCCCTAACCCTATCTCCTAACCCTATCTCCTAACCCTATCCCCTAACCCTATCTCCAAACCCTAACCCTATCTCCTAACCCTATCCCCTAACCCTATCCCCTAACCCTATCTCCTAACCCTAACCCTATCTCCTAACCCTAACCCCTAACCCTAACCCTATCCCCTAACCCTATCTCCTAACCCTATCTCCTAACCCTAACCCCTAACCCTAACCCTATCTCCTAACCCTAACCCTATCTCCTAACCCTATCCCCTAACCCTATCTCCTAACCCTATCTCCTAACCCTAACCCTATCCCCTAACCCTATCTCCAAACCCTAACCCTATCTCCTAACCCTAACCCTATCCCCTAATCTTATCTCCTAATCCTATCTCCTAACCCTAACTCCTAACCCTAACCCTATCTCCTAACCCTAACCCCTAACCCTAACCCTATCCCCTAACCCTATCTCCTAACCCTATCTCCTAACCCTATCTCCTAACCCTAATCCCTATCTCCTAACCCTATCTCCTAACCCTAACCCCTAACCCTAACCCTATCCCCTAACCCTATCTCCTAACCCTATCTCCTAACCCTATCTCCTAACCCTACCCCCTAACCCTAACCCTATCTCCTAACCCTATCTCCTAACCCTAACCCTATCTCCTAACCCTGACCCTATTCCCATATGTGTATTCACTTACCTGAGTGTCACTAGCATCCGTTACTCCGGTGACACAGAGCTACGCATAACAGTGTCCATCCTTGTGAGCCTTGGCCTGAGCCTCTCCAACAGGTCATCAAAGAGCGGCACTGACATCCTTGTAAAGTTAAAGAATTTTGTTGGATATGAGCGCAGTTGGGAATAAATATTGCCAAAGTACCCCGTAGAAAACCGATTGGATACCATTGGATGCACCCAAAATTGACGTCTGCTGCTTCTCTCCTCCTCCTGTCTCATTCTCCGCAGCCTCCGCAAAACAATCAGAAGGATTGCCTCATCGATCTTCTGGATGACAGGATCCATATTTCTCAGAAAAATACACAAAACTCAAACAGACTCTGAAACACTCTCTCCTCTCTCTCTCTCCTACCAAAATGGCACCGACACATGCTCATTAACATATTTTCTTTGGTTTCTGTGGCATTGTGGGAAATTTTGGAGTGTATATAGCTGAGAGATGTGTTTTTCATTAAAAAACGCTACTTAGCGCTAACGCTAAAAAACGCACAAAAACGCGCAAAAACGCTAATGCAAAGCGCGGTAAAAATCGCGTTTTTAACGACGTTTTTTCCAGGCGTCGAACCTAGCTTTACAGCTTGTTTTTTAAAACGTCCATGTGCATGAGGACTCAAATTTATTTATACAGAAAAGAAACGTTAGAATAAATATAACATAGTGATGTTACAAATACAGTGTTGCCAGTCTACAAAGATAATTAATGCAAAAAGGAGATATGGTTACAATTGACATAAACATTCTATCAAGGCATTAAGGCAAATCCTAGGATAGAAAAAGTTAGAGAAAACAAAAGAGAAATAAGATAATACGGATAGATTACATAGTCAGCCCTTACGTGACCATGCTTCGCCGAGACCGTGAGCCTAAGAGAGAGCATCCCTGGCAGCTTTGATTTTTATGTTCCCTCTCTACCCATCCCCACCAATCACACAAATGGACTACTTTAATTGGTTCAGAGTTGGCATTGAATCCTGATTGGCTGATATTCAATCCTAGTTGGCCATCATACTTCTCACATAAGCATTAGACTATCTTCGGTGCCTCTCTGGCTACCATGTTTATGGTTGTTAGGTAAGCAACCCCCTTTTGATCCTAGCATAACCAGTTCCGACATTAGCATGTCACAGACCCCTGACCAGGTGTTGCCACAAGGTCTGACATGGTTCTCTACAAACAAAAGGGTAACGGTTATCACCTGCCTATTGAGGACATTAAACAACTCTTAAGAAACAGGAAAAAAGGTCTTGTAAGCTGGGCCCATATCATCATGATATCATAAAATATATTATGTACATCATCCTCCTGCACATATATATATACACATCCAATGGGACATGGTAATTTAATTAGAAAGTCCTCACAATGGTTCCCTTGAAACCCCTTTATATAAATATGAAGCTCAATATTTCCACATCAGGTCAGGACTCTGTGCAGACCAGTCAAATTCCTCCACCCCAAACTCTCTCATCCATGTCTTTATGGACCTTGCTTTGTGCACTGGTGCGCAGTCATGTTGGAACAGAAAGGGGCCATCCCCAAACTGTTCCCACAAAGTTGGGAGCATGAAATTGTCCAAAATGTCTTAATTGGCTGATGCCTTAAGAGTTCCCTTCACTAAGGGGGAACTAAGGGGCCAAGCCTAACCCTGAAAACCTACCCCACACTATAACCCCCCTCCATCAAATGATTTGGACCAGTGCACAAACAAAGTTCATAAAGACATGGATTAGCGAGTTTGGGATGGAGGAACTTGACTGACCTGCACAGAGTCCTGACCTCAACCTGAAAGAAAACCTTCTCGTTCACATCAGTGCCTGACCTCAAAGATGCGGTTCTGGAAGAATGGTCAAACATTCCCATAGACACACTCCTAAACCTTGTGGACAGCCTTCCCAGAAGAGTTGAAGCTGTTATAGCTGCAATGGGTGGGCCAACTCAGTATTGAACCCTGCGATCTAAGACTGAGGTGCCATTAAACTTCATGTGCGTGTAAAGGCAGATGTCCCAAAACTTTTGACAATATAGTGTATGTTATGTTTGTGTGATAAATCACTTAACCACTTCAGCCCCGGAAGAATTTACCCACTTCCTGTCCAGAGCACTTTTTGCGATTCGGCACTGCATTGTTTTAACTGACAATTGCGCGATCATGCGACGTTGCTCTCAAACAAAATTGATGTCTTTTTTTTCCCACAAATAGAGCTTTCTTTTGGTGGTATTTGATCACCTCTGCGATTTTTCTTTTTTGCGCTATAAACAAAAAAAGAGAATCAATTTTGACTTTTTGCTATAATAAATATCCCCATTTTTTATTAAAAAAATGCATTTTTTTTCTCAGTTTAGGCGATACGTATTCTTCTACACATTTTTGGTAAAGAAAAAATCCCAATAAGCGTATATTGATTGGTTTGCGCAAAAGTTATAGCGTCTACAAAATAGGGGATAGTTTTATGGCATTTTTTTAAATATTTTTTTTTTTACTAGTAATGGCGTCGATCAGCGATTTTTATCGTGACTGCGACATTATGGCTGACACATTTTTGACACATTTTTGGGACCATTGTCATTTATACAGCAATCAGTGCTATACAAATGCACTGATTCCTATGTAAATGACACTTGCAGTGAAGGGGTTAACCACTAGGTGGCGCTGTAGGGGTTAAGTGTGTCCTGGGGAGTGTTTCTAACTGTGGGGGGGGAGGGGCTGTGTGTAGCATGTCACTGATCTCTGCTCCCGATCACAGGGAGCAGAGATCAGTGACACTGTCACTAGGCAGAACGGGGAGATGCTTGTTTACATTAGCATGTCCCTGTTCTTTCTCTCCGTGAGACAATCGCGGGTATCCCCGCGGACATCGAGTTTGCAACCCGACTCGCGGAGCTTGCCGCGGGCGAGCGCACACCGCAGGCAGCGTGCGCGCTCCCGCAGGCTGCCTCTTAAAGGGCAACGTACAGGTATGTGATTCTGCCTGTACGTGCCCTTCTGCCGCAGTATATCTGCATGAGGCGGTCGGCAAGAGGTTAACAATTGTTTATTTATGTACATTATTACAGTACTCTACAGTAAGATCCGAGGCCCTGATGAAGCAGGACTGCCCACGAAATGCGTCGGCCTGATAAACGGATCTCAAGGCCAGAAAATGAATTACCTTGGATGGCTAATCAATGTATATGGTTTTAATCTATTTTAACATTTGCTATATGTTCAATAAAATGTCATTTTTTTTTTTTATACATAAACAAAAGTTTGTCTATATTTCACCCAGGGAGGTATACACAAAGTGCCATACTATTGAAACTTCACATTTGTCCTGCAGAAGAGGTCTGAGACAAAACACTGACAGGGGTGCTTACAATAGTCAGACTGTTATTTATTTGTTTAAAACCTTTATCCCAAAAGTTAAATAACAACTGTTGCTTTATTTGCTTAAAATGCGTTAGATAGTGTTAGTGGAATTCAGCTTCAATTTGGTATTGCAGCTAAATCTGCTAGAACATCTAATGCTCCTCTCTCCCAAGATCAACAATGCTGCTGTCCAGAGGTGTCTCTGTGCTCCTTCATCCAGAGTGGGGGCATTCTAATACAGGAGGTGTGTTACTGGCCAGGCAACAGGTTACAACAGAGGGGGAAAGCCTTAAAAAACACAACTAATGCAGCCACCACAGTTTAGGATTAAAAAACTGCAATGTATTGTATTTTTTTGGTTTTGGGATTATTACTGATTTATATTAAATTTAAAATTTTTTTTTTTAAGGAATTTAATTAAAAAATTAAAATAAAATTGAATTAAGAAAATGAACCGTGTATGGCCAGCTTTATGGAGGCTGCAGTGCCTGAACAGAGGAAAGGTAGGAAGTCATTGTATTGTATCTCCTATTAGAGGGACCTAGAATTTCTTAGACCCGACATGGTCGCTATAAATCATTTGAAAGATTTAAATGAAGTTTTATTCCTTTTTTTATAAATCATATTAGATATTTTGCAAAGAACATATTTTTAAAGCAAAGCCTAAATATGCACACTTCAAGATTTAGCTGCTACTGGCAGCAACAAGCCATCCCTACGTGGTAGGATGCTGAGTAGATTTAATCTGTCTCAGCCTCCATAATGCAATGTAATTATAATACATGATTACAACTTATTATAATCAATCAGCATAGTCTTAAGTGTAATTTATTTTCCAGCAGATGTGGATGCATTAAATCATACCGTAAAATGGACTTTCTTTCCAAAAAGAGGAATTACTGTATTACAATAAAAACCATACACCGATACAGTAAACCGCTTAATGCCTTAGAATGCATCGTAAATTACAGCAATTACCCAATGATCTATGAACCCTGCCTTTGTTTTGCTTTGGGGCCAGAATTCAATTATTAAGTAAATAACTACTGTAATTCGCATGATCTTACCTGTCCTCCTGGACCGTTGCTGATCCCTTATTAAAGACAACGACACTTAAAACTTAGATTTCTGGCTTGCTTGGCTGCTCACAAGCTAAATTGCATGCTGTCTTCTTCATTGGTGTGATGTCCCTACCAGAAATCCTCCATAGTCATTACACAGCCGATTCCTGGTGTCACCAGATTCTGTTGGATACCTAAAATGTAGAAAAAGTGAACAGTTAAAAACCAACTGAACCTGCAGTTTAAATCAGCTAATTACATTCCAGGTGCATCAATACTAAATATACTATATTACCAAAAGTATTTGGACAACTGCCTTTAAATGCACATGAACTTTAATAGCATCCCAGTCTTATGCCCCGTACACACAGTCGGACATTGATCGGACATTCCGACAACAAAATCCATGGATTTTTTCCGACGGATGTTGGCTCAAACTTGTCTTGCATACACACGGTCACACAAAGTTGTCGGAAAATCCAATCATTCTGAACGCGGTGACGTAAAACACATATGTCAGGACTATAAACGGGGCAGTAGCCAATAGCTTTCATCTCTTTATTTATTCTCAGCATGTGTGGCACTTTGTGCGTCGGATTTGTGTACACACGATCGGAAATTCCGACAACGGATTTTATAGCCTGCTCTCAAACTTTGTCGGAAAATCCGATGGAAAATGTGTGATGGAGCCTACGCACGGTCGGAATTTCCGACAACAAGGTCCTATCACACATTTTCCGTCGGAAAATCCGACCGTGTATACGGGGCATTAGTCAGTAGGGTTCAATATTGAGTTGGCCCACCCCCTTTGCAGCTATAACAGCTTCAACTCTTCTGGGAAGGCTGTCCACAAGGTTTAGGAGTGTGTCTATGGGAATGTTTGACCATTCTTCCTGAAGTGCATTTGTGAGGTCAGGCATGATGATGCTCATCCATGTCTTTATAGGCCTTGCTTTGTGCACTGGTACAAATCATTCGGTGAAGGGGTGATTATGGTGTGGGGTTGTTTTTCAGGGTTGAGCTTGGCTATGACTCCCTCTTGAGGATCGGTGGAGCTTATGATTTCCTGGATGTCGGATCCTTACTGTTGTGTATCCTGTATGCTGGTTCAGGTGATGTCTGGATGTTAGACCTGTGCGGGTGCCCTTTCTACATATTGGTTCCGGAGATGCTCAAAATTTCCAGTTCTGCATGTTTGGCTCCTTGCTGCTGGCAGGTAGCCCACACCATCTGGTAAGAGTACCCTAATATCTTTGCTGGTGGTGGTCGCACATCCATATGAATGATCTTTCTTCAAAGGCTGAACATTAATTTTTTCACTTTATATGAACTATCTCATTCCAAGTCCATTCACACATGTTTGGATTGTTTCACGTTTTTCTTCAATTCAGTTTGATGGACATTATGTGTTTTTGTTTACAGGTGCCAGACACTGGCTCTTAACTTATTATTGTATTAGTATATTTATTGTTTGCATATCTGCACATTTACATTATGACTTAGTGCTGCACTTTACCTCACACTCCCTTACACAATTTGTCTAATTTCAGTGTCAGCAGCTTATACAATTTATTGGGCAGCGCTGTAATTTTTAAAACCTTGCACTCTTATGCAGACTGTAGCTTGAGAATCAGCATGTGGCCACACCGAGTCCTGCCCACCCAATGCAGCTTCCTGGGATGCGGTGGCAACGATGCTGCACTGCTTCTGAATTCAGAGCAGAGTTGCCACTCTCATGTAGACTGCATGTACATGTGTACAGTTGGATGAGAAGGTGTTTCGAGGAGTATCTATCAGCTGAATCATGTGGTATTTTTAACAATAAACGTGTACTAGTGGTATTCACGCTATGTGGGGCCTATGTTCCTTTTGCTCTAGGGCGGCTGTCTGAGTTGGACCTGAAGTTGAGGTGTTGGTATTGGGGAATATCATATGTTGAAACCCAGTGGACCATACTAATCCTATTTAGGGACACCCAGACGGGTCCATTATTTCTCATGTGTGTTTGATCTCTGTAATTGGGGATCACAACTATCTGGTATGAGGCTTGATTACGGTGGAGGGCACGTGTGTATGATGGAATTCCTAAGCAATTCATGTGGTTTGCTACCCAATGGGATATACAGTGCCTTGCAAAAGTATGCACCCCCCTTGGCTTTTTAACTATTTTGTTACATTACAGCCTTTAGTTCAATTTTTTAAAATCTGAATTATATGTGATAGATCAGAACACAATAGTGTAAGTTGGTGAAATAAAATTAGAAAAATATATCCATAAAACTATTTTTCAGAAATAAAAAACTGATAATTGGCATGTGCCTATGTATTCACCCCCTTTGTCATGAAGCCCATAAAAAACTCTGGAGAAAGGAAAAAGACCCCTCAGAGAGTGGTGGGACTTTGAAGGCAATGGAATAGGAATAAAAAAACAGGTTTTATTAATACAAATAAATAAGAATATACATATCGAAAAGAATTTTGCAAATACAAGCATATAAATCAGTTTGACAATAAAAACAATATTCTGCTGGTAAGCGAACAAAAGGTGTGTTCATGTAGTCTTCTACCTGAGCCTACACGTTTCGGGACTGGAGTCCCTTCATCAGGGGAAAATGGTAAGCAGACTTTACACTAGTAAAACATGAAATATCGTAATTAAGTACAATTGCATTGAACATGTTTACTGCATTTGACATCATTCTAGGAAAAAACAAGAAAAATTAAAATTAAACAAAACAAAAAAACAAAACAAAAAACAAAAAACAAAAAACTACACACCCAAGCATGGACAGGAGGAGAGGCCAACCGTCGGAGCTACTCTCGGGGGCAACCACACACAAGACGCCCGGAAACCAAAATTTGGGAAGTCACCTCTATGTAAGTCCTCTCCTTTTTTGCTTTGCCTGACTGTTGCCACGGTTTCCCCTTCTCAGCGTCCATTGACGCTGTGGGAATCCCCTGGCATCTGTCACTGATTGGAGCTGCGGTGTGATGGGCGGGATCTCACGCCAATCATTGCCGCACCCGCCCCCTCTTCCTCCTTTCATACCACGTCGCCATGGTTTCCCCTTCTCAGCGTCTGTTGACGCTGTAGGATTTCCCTGGCCTCTGCTACCGATTGGAGCTGAGGTATGATTGGCGGGATCCTACGCCAATCATTGCCGCACCCACCTCCTCTTCCTCCTCTTATATCCCACCCCCCAACGCCGGCGTCTGTGTCACTGTCTGGCGCGGCGGCGGCGGTGTGGGGCGGCTGTAAGCCATCAACAACAACTGAAACATTAAAGACTCAGGTAAGGCTTTCTCTGCACTACCTACCAGGACTATTCTCACCTATATCCCCGAATACAAGCATGCCGCTCAGTGTGCCTACCCGGGGAACACCCTGGCCATGCACATTGGGCTGCATTACACATAGCCAACATTCTTCCTTTACTTTTCCTTTACAGATTTATCTGCATGAGGTCGCTACCTCTCACTCTAACTGCAGCAGATTTTGCGCTTCTAGCACATCCGCTTCCTCTACTTGCTACTGGGCATACTTTTACACACCAATATTGGGGTAAGTTATGAATACTGAGATTACTTTCTCACCCCTGACTTTGATGAATACCCGCATGCTGTGCGATTTGCATGCATTCTTAATACATGGTTGTATTGCTGTTCTGACGCATGTTACTTATGCGTCTTCAGCAGATGTATATTTAATTACTCTACAAGCCCCCCCCTTTTCTAACAATTCAGCACATAAGGCCTTTTCTTTCCCCTTTTTTGTATTTTCAGACAGCGAATCCCCCTTTTCCCCTCTGATTTCTCGTTCGCTGGGACCTCCTGGGGTAGCGTTGTCCCCCTTTGTGGTGATACACTGGGACCAGTGTGGAGAAGGTGGGGCCAGTAATACGCCCGTTTCCCAAATTTTGGTTTCCGGGCGTCTTGTGTGTGGTTGCCCCCGAGAGTAGCTCCGACGGTTGGCCTCTCCTCCTGTCCATGCTTGGGTGTGTAGTTTTTTGTTTTTTGTTTTTTGTTTTGTTTTTTTGTTTTGTTTATTTTTAATTTTTCTTGTTTTTTCCTAGAATGATGTCAAATGCAGTAAACATGTTCAATGCAATTGTACTTAATTACGATATTTCATGTTTTACTAGTGTAAAGTCTGCTTACCATTATCCCCTGATGAAGGGACTCCAGTCCCGAAACGCGTAGGCTCAGGTAGAAGACTACATGAACACACCTTTTGTTCGCTTACCAGCAGAATATTGTTTTTATTGTCAAACTGATTTATATGCTTTTATTTGCAAAATTCTTTTCGATATGTATATTCTTATATATTTGTATTAATAAAACCTGTTTTTTTATTCCTATTCCGTTGCCTTCAAAGTCCCACCACTCTCTGAGGGGTCTTTTTCCTTTCTCCGTATGCTAGGGATGGTGGCAACTTCTGTGACACCATTGGATGGTACCTTTTCCCTTTTTCTGATTCATAAAAAACTCTGGTGCAACCATTTACCTTCAGAAGTCACATAATTAGTGAAATGATGTCCACCTGTGTGCAATCTAAGTGTCACATGATCTGTCATTACATATACACACCTTTTTGAAAGGCCCCAGAGGCTGCAACACCTAAGCAAGAGGCACCACTAACCAAACACTGCCATGAAGACCAAGGAACACTCCAAACAAGTAAGGGACAATGTTGTTGAGAAGTACAAGTCAGGGTTAGGTTCTAAAAAATATCCAAATCTTTGATGATCCCTAGGAGCACCATCAAATCTATCATAACCAAATGGAAAGAACATGGCACAACAGCAAACCTGCCAAGAGACGGCTGCACACCAAAACTCACGGACCGGGCAAGGAGAGCATTAATCAGAGAGGCAGCACAGAGACCTAAGGTGACCCTGAAGGAGCTGCAGAGTTCCATAGCAGAGACTGGAGTATCTGTACATAGGATGACAATAAGCCATACACTCCATAGAGTTGGGCTTTATGGCAGAGTGGCCAGAAGAATTCCATTACTTTCAGCAAAAAACAAACTGTCACATTTTGAGTTTGCGAAAAGGCATTTGGAAGACTCCCAAAATGTATGGAGGAAGGTGCTCTGGTCTGATGAAACTAAAATTGAACCTTTTTGGCCATCAAAGAAAATGCTATGTCTGGCGCAAACCCAACACATCACATCAACCAAAGAACACCATCACCACAGTGATACATGGTGGTGGCAGTATCATGCTATAGGGATGTTTTTCAGCAGGCGGGACTGGGAAACTGGTCAGAGTTGAGGGAAAGATGGATGGTGCTAAATACAGGAATATTCTTGAGCAAAACCTGTACCACTCTGTGTGTGATTTGAGGCTAGGACGGAGGTTCACCCTCCAGCAGGACAATGACCCCAAACACACTGCTAAAGCAACACTTGAGTGGTTTAACTGCTTGCCGACCGATGCACGAACATTTACGTCGGCAGAATGGCACGGACAGGCAAATGGGCGTACAGGTACGTCCCTTTAAATGTACACGCCGCCGGCAGTGTGCATGCAACCCTTCCACCAGCTCCGTGAGTGTGATCGCGGGTCCCGCGGACTCGAAGTCTGCGGGGATACCCGCGATCATCTCACGGAGAGGAAGAACGGGGAAATGCTAAACAAGCCTAGTGACAGTGTCACTGATCTCTGCTCCCTGTGATCGGGAGCAGAGATCAGTGACATGCTACACACAGCCCCTCCCCCCACAGTTAGAAACACTCCCCAGGACACACTTAACCCCTGCAGCGCCCCCTAGTGGTTAACCCCTTCACTGACAGTCACATTTACAAAGTAATCATTTTTAATCGCACTGATCGCTGTATAAAGGTAAATGGTCTCAAAATAGGGGGAAAAGTGTCCGATGTGTCTGCCATAATGTCGCAGTCATGATAAAAATCGCAGATTGCTGCCATTACTAATAAAACAAAAAATTATTAATAAAAATGCCATAAAACTATCCCCTATTTTGTAGACGCTATAACTTTTACGCAAACTAATCAATAAACGCTTATTGCTATTTTTTTTACCAAAAATGTATAGAAGAATACGTATCGGCCTAAACTGAGTAAAAAACATTTTTTTAATATATTTTTGGGGGATATTTATTATAGCCAAAATTAAAAAATATTGTGTATTTGTCAAAATTGTCGCTCTTTTTTTGTTTAGAGCGCAAAAAATAAAAAACGCAGAGGTGATGAAATACCACCAAAAGAAAGCTCTACTTGTGGGGAAAAAAAGGACATCAATTTTGTTTGGGAGACACATCGCTCGACCGCGCAATTGTCAGCTAAAGTGACGCAGTGCCAAATCGCAAAAAAACGATCTGGTCTTTGGCCAGCCAAATGCACCGGGGCTGAAGTGGTTAAGGGGAAACATGTAAGTGTTGGAATGGCCTAGTCAAAGCCCAGACCTCAATCCAATAGAAAATCTGTGGTCAGACTTAAAGATTGCTGTTCACAAGCACCAACCATCCAACTTGAAGGACCTGGAGCAGTTTTGCAAAGAGGAATGGGCAAAAATCCCAGTGGTAAGATGTGGCAAGCTCAAAGAGACTTATCCAAAGCAACTTGGAGCTATGTTAGCCGCAATAGGTGGCTCTACAAAGTATTGACTTTAGGGGGGTCATTAGTTATGCACATTGACTTTTTCTGTTATATTGTCCCATCTTAAAAGTTGTGGGCATGTTCTGTAAATTAAATGATGCAAATCCTCAAATAATCCATGTTAATTCCAGGTTGTGAGGCAACAAAGCACGAAAAATGCCAAGGGGGGGGTGAATACTTTTGCAAGGCACTGTATCATTATTTTGAGAAGAATTAGATATACCTTTATTCCACTATATGCTTTTATTGCTATTGGCACATTTACTTTTTTCCATATTGAGCCTTATGGACTATTCAATTCACTGTTTGATTGTACATTGATATATTTTCAGCATTTAATTTCTTGCATAGAACCAATCAACTCAATGATCTTAGGGAGAACCTGCAGAGCCCAGAAAAAACCTAAACAAGCTAAGAATATGTTAAAAGTATGCATGCGTCTTACATACTAGGGGGAGTACAACAGGGGGGATTCATAGTGGAGAAGGATCTGGTGGTTTCGGTAGATCATAAGCTCAAAACTGTAGCATGCAATGCCAAGCTGCGGTTTCCAAAGTGAGCAAATTCCTTTCTTGTATTAAGAGAGGTATGGACTCCAGAAAGAAAGATATCATTTTGCCCCTGTACAAATCATTAGTAAGACCTCATCTGGAATATGCAGTTCAGTTTTGGGCACTAGTTCACAGAAAGGATATTGGGGAACTGGGGAAAGTGCAGAGAAGGGCAACCAAACTGATAAGAGGTATGGAGGAACTCAGCTATGAGGAAAGATTAGAGGAACTGAATTTATTCTCTCTTGAGAAAAGGAGATTAAGGGGGTATGTGATCAACATGTACAAATATATTAGGGGTACATATAGTGTACTTGGTGTTGAGTTATTCACTTTATGGTCAAGACAGAGGACAAGGGGGCACTCTTGATGCCTAGAAGAAAAGAGATTTTATCTCCAAATACGGAAAGGTTTCTACACAGTAAGAGCTGTGAAAATGTGGAATAGATTCCCTCCATAGGTGGTTCTGCCAGCTCAGTAGATTGCTTTAAGAAAGGCCTGGATTCTTTCCTAAATATACATAATATAGCTGGGTACTGACATTTATAGGTAAAGTTGAGTCAGGGAAAATCCATTTGCCTCTCGGGGGATCAGGAAGGAATTTTTTACTCTGCTGTAGCAAATTGGATCATGCTTTGCTGGGGTTTTTCGCCTCCTCTGGATCAACTATGGGTATAGGATTGGGTATATGGGACTGTATGATAATATTTTTTATTTATTTTTTTTTTTTTGGTTGAACTAGATGGATTTGTTTCTTTTTTCAACCTGACTACCTATGTAACTATGTAACTAAGTGCTCAGGCTGACCACAGACTAGCAACAACATACACTGAATTCAACTAGGAACACAAAAACATGGGACACAACCCCTATATTTTATCATACGTAAATGGAATTCCTCTTGTTAAGAGCAAGATTGTATAAAAATGTTGTTTATATAATTTTATTTATAGTTCTTTATTGGTATAGTCTATCTTTTATCAGTAATAATTTAGTTATTAGTTAGAAAAGGATAGAAAAATAAACAACAAGAAATCAACACAATATTCCCTCAGTAACAACCCTGAAATTCTTAAAATAGTTTATTTTTGCTATAAACAAACTACCCAACAACTGGAAAATTGTAAGTGACAAAGTTTACAATAATACTGATGTGCAAGCACAATAAATCATCCTGTTGGCAAAATAGAGATATTGCATTATGAAATGGCCTTTGCAGGTACATTATTTCATATCAAATGTAGCTTGGTGCTCTTCTGTAAAACATTATAAATCATGTAATAGAACTCTAATCTTAAGCCCCATTCTCTGAGCATTAATGTGTTCACATCTACTCCACAGCTTCCCAATGACCACCCTTTTTTTTACACCACAAATAGATCCAAATACTTGAACCACAGGGTTAAATGAAAAGTGTATTAATATGAAATACTGTATATGTACAACCAAATCCAGCAGTAATGTGAACACACAATGTTAAAGTAGATGAAAACTCATTCAGTAAAATCTCATTTATGATGAGATTTTTGCTAACACCACATCAAAAATACATTTCAATATGATTAAATTTTAGCTTTCTTTAAAATAACACCAATCATGCCATGTAGGTCCTTGTTCAGGTAGATTTTTTTATAGGTTGACAACATTCTGTTCTTGTCTGCTGATTATGCTTGTGGATTGTAACCCTGTTACATGGGTTTCAGATTGGCAACAATTGGCTATTGTAACGCAACTTATGTAGGCATGGTCTGCTGCTGTCACCATGCCCACAAAAACATGAGGATCTGAACAGCATATATCTCTAGTCCCAGCTGGAAGCACATATTCAAAAATGTCTCCTTAGAAGCCTGCTGGGTGGTGGAGACACTCCCAAACGAGATCTGGAGCAGTGGTTTTGGGATTTTTTATTGTAAAAAAAATAAACAGGGTTTAATATGACTTTATATATCAATAAAAGTCCCATGCCTGTTGTGTGAACAAATGCCAAGGCCAGGATTCTGGTATCACCGTCCCCAAGTTTATTAGTATACAGAAAGAATGCAGTCCATAGAAAGGGATCAGAAAATATATCTTACAACAGTGCCTTGTCTATTACATCAGGACCAAGGGGGTTCCTCAGAAGATCATGAGTTGAGAGTGGTATTAATTAATTGGCCAAACTGTCTACCCCAATAAAATAACCAAAATAGTCTTGTGGACTTTGTGCTTTAAATGAAGCATAAACCCTTCAACTTTTTGGTATTGGAATTAAAGCAATGACCAACCTTTCAAAATCAAGCAACCTTTTTAAAAATGTGTCAAGCAATTCTTTGCGTCCTTTTTTTTTTGTCTTACCCCAACGTCATATTATCCCCCACCAGGTTTGACCTTTTTGCTTGGCCAGAACAATTCCTTCCTCTTCTGCCATCGTACATCATGAACTGATCCTTGAAGCACTTTAAGCAGACTCCAGTGTCTTCGTTCTCCGTAAAATGATAAAGAGGAAGTCTTTTGCACCCAGACAGGTCCTTATCAATCAACAAGCACGAGGAGAAAAATTGACATTGTCATGATCAGTCTCTTAAAGGAATAGCTATAACTTCAGGATAAACTATGGCGCCTACAGCATACCTAATTTATTCATTATCCACCCAGAAAAAATAATTAAGTCATGCTTTCTTTCCTGACGCTTCATTATGGACCCCTTTTTTTCCCCTGTCTAAACCAGTGACTGAATGCTTATTAAAATAAATTAGATGCTAAACTTTTAACTCTGGCTTAAAGAAAAAAAAAAAAACTAATCCACTTTTCTAGTAGAAGCAATATTGATTAAATACATCTAGTTTCTTGCCGTGCAGACTAATTCCTTTAGCTACAGTTTCCGATTTTAAATCATGTTGTATCTGTATTACAGAGGTTTGAGCGGTACATAATGAGCTGTAGAGTTTATAATTGGTATTAACCTCTTTAGACATGTGCCATTTCAATATAACTTTCGTTGCTTAGTTTTTTTCCCAAGTTGCAATAGATTAAGTTGTGCAAGTTGCTGATTTGCAGCTGGGACTGAAGCAATGGCTTTTTACTTTTATAATGATGGTTCCAGAAAACTAGTGGTAACCAGAGGTGTAACTAGAATCTTCAGGGTCCCGATGCAAGAAACCATGAAGGGCCCCCACCAGGGGCATTGCTAGGTCTACAAAAGATCTCGGGCTAGACCCCATAGCAGCGAAGTAAAGAAAGTCAAACGCTTGGGTGGGCGTACACATGTATATAATATACATATGTGTGTGTGTGTGTGTGTGTGTGTGTGTGTGTGTGTGTGTATATATATATATATATATATATATATATATATATATATATATATATAAATTATCGCTACATAGTGCGGATCACCCTTACATCAGGTTCCCCAGAGAGCCTCCCCTAACATCAGGATACTCAGAGAGCCTCCCTACTTTCATTAGGATCCCCTGAGAGTCCACCCCTTTACATCAGGGTCCCCAGAGAGCACCCCCTCCCGTACATCAGGGTCCTCAGAGAGCCCCTTCCTTACATCAAGGTCTCCAGAGAGCTCCCCCTTACATCAGGGCCCCCAGAGAGCCTGCCTTTGCATCAAGGTCCCCAGAGAGCCCCTTCCTTACATCAGAGTCCCCAGAGAGCCCCTCCTTACATCAGGGTCCCAGAGAGAGCCCCTTCCTTACATCAGGGTCCCCAGAGAACCTCCCCTTACATCAGTGCAGCCGTAGTACAGTCTCTAATACTTTTCTGGTGGTGTACACAGTATCTAATACAATGTGTACAGTTTTTACTACACTTCTGATGGTGTACACAGTACACAGTACAGTGCAGCCGTAGTACAATTTCTAATACAGTGCAGGCAGTGTACACAGTATCTAATACAGTGTTTACGGTTTCTACTACACTTATGGTGGTGTACACAGTACACAATACAGTGCAGCTGTAGTACAGTTTCTAATATAGTTCAGGCGGTGTACACAGTATCTAATACAGTATGCACAGTTTCTACTACACTTCTGGTAGTGTACAAAGTACACAATAGAGTGCAGCTGTAATACAGTTTCTACTACTTTTCTGGTGGTGTACACAGTATATAATACAGTGTGTACAGTTTCTACTACACTTCTGGTGGTGTACACATTATACAATACAGTGCAGCCATTGTACAGTTGCTAATACAGCGCAGGCGCTGTACACAGTATTTAATACAGTGTGTACAGTTTCTACTACACTTCTGGTGGTGTGCACAGTACACAATACAGTGCAGCTGTAGTACAGGTTCTACTACTTTTCTGGTGGTGTACACAGTATCTAAAACAGTGTGTACAAGTTCTACTACACTTCTGATGGTGTACACAGTAAACAATACAGTGCAGCCGAAGTAAAGTTTCTGATACAGTGCAGGCAGTTTACACAGTATCTAATACAGTATGTACAGTTTCTACTGCACTTCTGGTGGTGTACACAGTATACAATACAGTGCAGCCGTTGTACAGTTGCTAATAAAGTGCAGGCAGTGTACACAGTATCTAACACAGTGTGTACAGTTTCTAATACACTTCAGGCGGTGTACACAGTATCTAATATATTGTAGTGTGTTGTTGCAAAACAAAAAATAAATCATGTCCAGAAGGCCACCAAGGAGAGGCAGACGCTCACAGGCCACTAAAAGAGGGCAAGCAGCCTCTGAGTTTACAGTCAACAGTGTTGGTCATGGACATGGTGCATCCTCTGCAGGTGGCCGTGGGGCACGCTTGTCCTTTTTTTCTGCTGCTGGCCGTGTTATTGAGCCAGAACATGCAGAAGAGTTGGTGGAGTGGATAACAAAGCCGTCCTCATCCTCCTCATCTTCTGTCACCCAGGCTCAGAGTAGTTTGCCTTCTAACACAGCTGCCAAAGCAGCCTATTCCACCGGCTCCTTGCCCACAGTTATTCCTTCCGTAGCCCCACCATCATGCACGGAGGAGTCCTCAGAATTATTCGACCACAATGTCAGGTACATGCTGCTGGAGGATGCGCAGAGATCTGAACGCTCCAATGTTGGTTGCCAGGTTGAGGAAGGGAGTAACGTGAGCCTAGAGAGAGGGGGTGCCTAAGAAGGACAAGGAACTGGCAGTCATGTTCCCCAAGCTGTGGCATACTGCCAAGTTTGCTCCAGTGATGAGAAGGGAGGGAATGATGAGGTCACTGAGTGCACTTGGGTGCCTGAGAGAAGAGAGGAGGATGAGGAGGAGGCACAACTCCAATGAGGCAGGATGTCCTCTAGGGGGCAGCTTAAGGGCAGCCACCCTATTGCATCACACTGCAGAGCTCTGCAGGTGCAGGTCGCTGCTGGCTCCCCACTGACTTTTAAAAGTTCCTTGGTGTGAGCCTTTTTTGACACGTGTGCAGCAGATCGCACTGTTGCTGTTTGCAGCCTATGTCTGAAGCGGATCAAGCGTGGCCAGAACAGAAGCCACTTGGGCACCACATGCCCACATGCCCATCAGACATATGACGACCTGCCATGCAGTCCGTTGGCAACAGTACTTGAAAGACCCACATCAAAGAAAAAGGCAGACTTCTCCTTGCTCCTCATCTGGGATCTCCAACCCTACTATACTATTATTATTATTATTATTATTCACGATTTATATAGCGCCAACAGTTTATGCAGCGCTTTACAAAGTATAGGGGGGACAACACAATTACAGTACAGTTCAATACAAAAGGAACAGGTACCTTCAAAAACCTGCACTGAGAGGAATGAAGGTATAGAAATAGGTGTGCCAAGTACTTGCAGCCAATCTGCTAGCAGTACACCACCATCTGGTTTTAGCAGGCAAATTTCCCTACCCCAGTTGCTGAACCGTAAAAAGAAATTTGGTCCCAGTCATCCATATGCTCAGCATCTAAATGCTATCTTGGCCAAATTGCTAGCACTGCAACTGCTGCCTTTTCAGCTGGTAGATTCTGCCCCCTTTCGTGAATTTGTGGAATGTGCTGTACCTCAGCAGAAGGTTCCAAAATGCCATTTCTTTTCACGGAAGGCCATTCGAGCTTTCTACCGGCATGTGGAAGGCAATGTTTTGGCCTTGTTGGACAGGGCAGTCAGCAGTAAGTTTCATATTACTGCTGACTCTTGGTCCAGCAGGCATGGGCAGGAAAGTTACCTTTCCTTCACGGCGCACTGGGTAACTGCTGGCAGCTGGGAAGGATGCAGGACAGGGTTCAGTGTTGTTGGAGCTTGTTCCGCCACCACACCTCCAAAATGCTAGTGGTGATTCTGCCACAGCTCTCTCCTCCACCCCCTCCCTTCTTCTTCCTCTATGGCCTCTTCTGCAGATTTGTCCTCTGAACCAGCGGTGCTCCATAAGTGTTTAAGGGGCTACGCAAGCAGTCAGGCTAAAAGATGCCATGCGGTGCTTGAGTTGGTCTGCCTAGGGGACAGGAGCCACACTGGGGTAGAGATTCTGTCAGATCTGCAGGGGCAGGCTCAGAGGTGGCTGATGCCATGCCAGCTTCAGCCAAGAATGGTTGTATGCGACAATGGCACCGACCTTCTCTACGCCCTCCAACAGGGACACTTGACCCATGTCCCATGTTTGGCACATGTCCTGAATTTGGTGGTGCAGCGTTATTGAGCAGGTACCCAGGTTTACAGGATCTCCTGAGGCAGGCCAGAAAAGTCTGTTGTCATTTCCGCCTTTCATACAATGCCAGTGCTCGGCTGGCTGACAAAGGGAAGAGGATTGTGTCAGCATGGATGTAGAGGATAACACTCAGTAGCAGTCTTCAAGGGGTGGTTTTCAGTCCCCAGAAACCCAAGGAGTTGTACGTGGCTGAGAGGAGGTAGTTACGGATCATGTGGTCCTTAGTGACCCAGAGGACTCAGAATCGAATGCCTCTGCAAACTTACGCTGCATGGCCTCCCTGATTCTGCAAAACCTGCAAAAGCACCCTAAGATTCGTTGTATCAAGGAGAGGGATCAATAATGGCTGGCAACCCTTCTTGATCCATGTTACAAGGGTAAGGTTGCAGAACTCATCCTGCCTTCGCAGATTGAGCAGAGGATGAAACATCTTCAGGAGGCCTTGAAGAAAGGTTTGTGCAATGCATTTCCAGACCCTGGGAGGTTACAATTTCCTGGTGCTGGACAACGTGTTGCTGAGGCTTCATTCAGTCAGAGGAAGAGCGGTGGAGAAGGTGGCTGGCTGACCGATGCCTTTAAACAATTTTTCAGTCCTCAGCGCCAAGGTCTGATCGGTTCAAGCAACCATCGCCAGCATCTGCATTACATGGTGCAGGAATATCTAAGGGCAAGAGCAGACTTGGAGACCTTTTCAACAGAGCATCTACTGGGTTACTCGGTCTTGAGGATGGACCACTGGCCAGAACTTGCTCAATATGCAAATGAGCTACTAGCCTGTCCTGCATCCAGCATGCTTTCTGAAGGCACATTCAGTGCTGCTGGAGGGTTTGTAATGGATCAACGAGTGCGCCTGTCCACAGACTCCATTGATAGGCTCACATTCATAAAAATTAATCAGTATTGGATCAGCAGCTATCAAGCATTTGATGCTGATGTAACTGATTGAATTTTCTATGGGTGTGGGATCCCTTGAAGATTGCCTATGCTGACTATCCTATTCCTCCTCAATCTTGATGATGCTAGCTTCCAACAATATTTTTGTTTTAGGGCACCACCACCACTACCCAAGGCCCAATTTTTCTGCCCCTGTTTAACAGGGGCATGTAATTACAATTTTTATTCTAATATTTCATAGCAGGGCCTGTTCCTTCGCCCAACAAGAGTATCTGTGAGGGGTTACAGTGTTGTGGCACCACCACTACCGCCCAAGGCCCAATTTTTCTGCCCCTGTTTAGCCACTTCAGCCCCGGAAGACTTTACCCCCTTCCTGACCAGAGTCATTGGGCACTGCGTTACTGTAACTGACAATTGCGCGGCCCAATTTTCTGCAGAGTATATAGGGCAGGCCGCATAGTATATACTGCTGTTCAGAGCATATAGTGCCTGGAGGCCTGGGGGACCCCCACACTATTTTTTTTTTAATTTGGGTGCCGAGTTCCCCTTAATATCCAAACCAGACCTGAAGGTCCTGGTATGGATTCTGAGGGTGATATCCACGCCATTTTTTTTGGTATGTTTGGTATTTTTATCTATATTGCCGAGATCTGACAATACATTACAGCCGTGAGCAGTTTTAGATGACATTTTTTCCTTTAGAAATGTCATTTTGCTGTGACACCGTTATAAATATGGGAAAGATGCTCTAATTTACAGGCATACTAAGGACACCCCCCCAGGCACGATATTTAAAGGAATATTTCATTTTTATTGTTTCACTTTAAGCATTATTAAAATCACCGAAAAAACTGATGTTTTTAAAACTTTTTTTGCATTGATACATGTTGTCATATACCAGATAAGACCAGAACTGTGTGTGCTGCAACAGAGTAAACAAGACATAAATAGGTGAAAGTAAGTTTATTAAGGTAAATGCATATACATCTGAACACACCACCAATACAGAGTGAACAAACCAAACAACCAAACAGTGATAATACACAACCAGCATATGTAGCAAAAGGGAGTACCGGAATCATAGTCAAGCCAGGCCAGGGTCATAAACAGGAGATCAGTAGCTGGGAAGGGAAACAAACAGGACAAGAGAGGATGGATTGATCACAGTAGAGACGGGTCAGGTACAAGGCTCAGGGTCCAGGGTTCAGGTAACAGACAGGAAACAGGATCAACAGGTTCCAGGAATCAGGCTCCAGGTTCAGGAATCAGGTTTCAGGATCAGAGTAACAGGATGCAGGCTGCAGGTCAAGGCTCAAGGACAATACCAGGGCAAGATGAGTGTGCACTTGCCAGGTATTTATACTGCAGCTGCTAATTAAGGTCAGGTGACATTTGTCTGCAGAGGGGAATACCTGCTCCATACTGCCAGGATTCCTCCGCTGGTGGACACCAGTACTGCAGCCCAAAGGTGACAGAATACCAGCAGGAAAAAGGTCTTCTGACAGCTCCAAACTGCCAGGAGACACCTGCTGGTGGACCTCAGTACTGCACGCCAAATGATCGATATTACCAGCGGAGGAGACCTTTCCTGACAGTACCCCCCCTCGAAGGAGCAACCTCCGGACACTCCAACTAGCCATTGCTGGGGAAAGTCCATGGTGTTCAGCCAGGCAGCGGGCACCTCAAGCTGGGCAGCAAGCAGTGGCACATCAGGCTGGGTAGCGGGCAGGAACACATTAGGCTGGGCAGCGGGCAGGAACACACCAGGCTGGGCAGCGGACATGGAACACACCAGGCTGGGCAGCGGACAGGAACACACCAGGCTGGGCAGCGGACAGGAACATACCAGGCTGGGCAGCAGACAGGAACACACCAGGCTAGGCAGCAGACAGGAACACACCAGGCTGGGCAGCGGACAGGAACACACCAGGCTGGGCAGCGGACAGGAACACACCAAGCTGGGCAGCAGGCATGGGCACTTCAAGCTGGGCAGCAGGCACGGGCACTTCAAGCTGGGCAGCAGGCACATCAAGCGGAGCAGCAGGCACAGGCACTTCAGGCTGGGCAGCAGGCCCAGGCACTTCAAGCTGGGCAGCAGGCACGTGCACTTCAAGCTGGGCAGCAGGCACATCAGGCTGGGCAGCAGGCACGGGCACTTCAAGCTGGGTAGCAAGCACTTCAAGCTGGGCAGCAGGCACTTCAAGCTGGGCAGCAGGCAGAGACACAGGCACATCAAGCTGGGCATAGGGCATGGGCACAGGCTAGGCAGCAAGCTTTGGATCATCAGGCTGGGCAGCAGGCAGTGGCACATCAGGCTGGAAGACGGACACATCAGGCTGGAAAGCAGGCACATCAGGCTGGAAGGCAGGCACATCAGGCTGGAAGGCGGGAACATCAGGCTGGAAGGCAGGTACATTAGGCTGGAAGGTGGGCACATCAGGCCGGAAGGCAGGAACATCAGGCCAGAAAGCGGGCACATCAGGCTGGAAAGCGGGCACATCAGGCTGGAAAGTGGGCACATCAGGCTGGAGAGCGGCACATCAGGCTGGAGAGCGGGCACTGGCAGCTCAGGCTGGAACACTGGCCCCTCAGGCTGGAACACTGGCCTCTCAGGCTGGATAGCAAGCACTGGAACGTCAGACTGGATTGGATTAGCTGGTGCAGAGGCAGGTTGTGTTACTGGCAGGATCGTCTTGGTTGGAAAAAACTTTCATTTTTTCTTTGGCTTAGCCACTGAAGCTCTGTAGGTGAGGGGTGCAGCAGACTGGAAAGGAGGATTGGGATATGGCAGAGAAGAGACAACAGTAGCTGGGGGAAGGTCCTATGGGTTTGTAGGCAGCTGAGAGGAAGGTGAGTTGAATGCAGGATAGGTACAGGGAGCAGAGACCGGATATGAGTATTTGGTTGGGAGTAGCGTATACTGAGCTGCAAATGAGGTTAACATGGGTGATGAGGAAACATACATTTGGGTAGGCTGGTGTTTGGTGGCAGAGGTGGTTTGTTTGGCTGGAGCTGATTGCATCATGTCAGACCATGCTGAAAGTATAGGTTGTACAAACTGTGTTTTTAAATCTCCCTGTCTAACAAAAGACTGAGCAGACACAATGCACTCAGCAATCACCTGTGAGGGACAGGTGAGTAGTGCTCACAAAAATCGTCAGGATCATCTTCAAAAAGCCACACTAGGGATACAACCTGATTCATATCAAAAGGAGGAGTGAAATCATCACGGCCCTCTGGAATACAGGGCAGGGCCAGCTCAGTACAGATCTTGATAAAAGGCTGCACCTCCCCAAACAATATATAACCCTGATTGACCAGGGAGTGAGCCAAACGTGTAGTTGCAAACTGGTCACTAGACCATCCTTTCAGAGCCTGGCGGCAATAATCACCACTTTCAGATGCCAGCAGAGAAAAATAAATAACCTCATTGGCATTCATGTTTGCAACCAAACTGAATCAAAATGGTTCCCCTGTGCAGCCACTTCTGGTCAGGGATGGCCCTGGTATTCTGACATATACCAGATAAGACCAGAACTGTGTGGACTGCAACAGAGTGAACCATACATAAATAGGTGAAAGTAAGTTTATTAAGGTAAATGCATATACTTGTGAACACACCACCAATACAGAGTGAACAAACCAAACAACCAAACAGTGATAATACACAACCAGCATATGTAGCAAAAGGGAGTACTGGAATCATAGTCAAGCCAGGCCAGGGTTATAAACAGGAGATCAGTAGCTGGGAAGGGGAACAAACAGGACAAGAGAGGATGGATGGATCACAGGAGGGACGGGTCAGGTACAAGGCTCAGGATCCAGGGTTCAGGTAACAGACAGGAAACAGGATCAACAGGTTCCAGGAATCAGGCTTCAGGTTCAGAAATCAGGTTTCAGGATCAGAGTAACAGGATGCAGGCTTCAGGTCAGGGCGCAAGGACAATACCAGGGCAAGATGAGTGTGCACTTGCCAGATATTTATACTGCAGCTGCTACTTAAGGTCAGGTGACACCTGTCTGCAGAGGGGAATACCTGCTCCATACTGCCAGGATTCCTCCACTGGTGGCGCCAGTACTGCAGCCCAAAGGTGACAGAATACCAGCAGGAAAAAGCTCTTCTGACAGCTCCAAACTGCCAGGAGACACCTGCTGGTGGACCTCAGTACTGCACGCCAAATGATCGATATTACCAGCGGAGGAGACCTTTCCTGACACATGTCCCCTGGGGCAGGACTCGGGTCCCCAAACACTTTTTATGGCAATAACTTGCATATAAGGCTTTAAAATTAGCACTTTAGATTTTTCACATTTGTGTCCCATAGACTTTAACCGTGTTTGTGTGTTCGAACAAATTTTTTGCCTGTTCGCATGTTCTGCTGCAAACCGAACTGGGGGGGTGTTGGGCTCATCCGTATATATTAACAATGGGAATAACGCAATTTAGAATACAAAGTGTTTGACAGTAAGGACTAGGCATAAGATGACATTTGGCGTCCAGATCAGCATAAACAGTAGCAAGGTTACCTCAAGTGCAGAAGTGAGCAGCAGTAAAGTTTAATTTACCAAGTGCTAGAACTATACTGCCAGAGTGCTTTTATGGCAGCGATGCTAGTCTTATGCTGCGTACACACGGCCGGACTTCCCGACAGAAAAAGTCTGATGGGAGCTTTTGGTCGGACATTCCGACCGTGTGTATGCCCCATCGGACTTTTTCTGTCTGCATTTTGGACAGACTCAGATATAGAACATGTTCTAAATTTTTTAGTCGGAAATGCCTACAGAAGACTATGATAAGGCAGGTAGGTTTATTCTATTGCAGAAGACTAGTATTTATAGGTAAAGTTGATCCAGGGAATTTCCGATTGCCTCTTGGGGGATCAGGAAGGATTTTTTTTCCCGGCTGTAGCAAATTGGATCATGCTTTATTGTTTTTTATTTCTTCCTCTGGATCAATTGTGGGTATTCAATTGTGTATTTGGAAGGTTTTTTATTTTTGTGTTGTGTTTTTATTTTCCCTGTTGGTTGAACTAGATGGACTTGTTTTTTTTTTAACCAGATTAACTATGTAACTTTGTAAGAAGAGACATTGCATCTGTTACTTACGAGGTGTGTCTAAAAAGTTTGGTGAATGGTCCGATATCTCAATGGCAACATGTGCCAGGTGCCCGCACATACACATGGTTATTCAGAGACACATCGAGAAGTGCCACCTAGCGTGGAGTACACATGACCATCAGGGTAAACCCGCTGCAGGCAGTCGAATGTAGTCAGTGGGAGAGGTAGGGTCACAGTGAAATGGAGCAACACGTGAACATCAAGTTCTGCTAAAAATTGGATAAATCAGAGACGAAGATGCATGAAATGTTGGTGCAAGTGTACGGGACAGAAGCTGTGAGCAGAAAATATGTTTATGTCTAGTTCAAATGCTTTCGCAATGGGAAGGAAACAACTGAGGATAAGTCACGTTCTGGTCATCCGTCGACAAGCAGAACCCCACACATGAAAATGCTAGCACGAGATTGGCAACTGACTCTAGGATTGATGGAGGAGGAATTGGGTATTAGCAAGGACATGGTGCGCACCATTGTGCGTGAAGATTTGGGTAAGCTGAAGATCTGTTCCCGGTTTGTGCCGCACAAGTAGGGATGAGCCGAACACCCCCCGGTTCGGTTCGCACCAGAACCTGTGAACAGACCGAAAGTTTGCCCGAACTTTAGAACCCCGCTTCAGTCTATGGGACTCGAACGTTCAAAATCAAAAGTGCTAATTTTCAAGGATAATATGCAAGTTATTGTCCTAAAAAGGGTTTGGGGACCCGGGTCCTGCCCCAGGGGACATGTATCAATGCAAAATACATTTTTTAAAATGGCCGTTTTTTCGGGAGCAGTGATTTTAACTCAACTTCCCGCCCGGCCTATAGCGGATTGACGTCCGGGAAGTGGTTACGTTATCCTGACTGGGCGTCATATGACGTCCAGCAGGATAACATGCCACCGCGTGCTTGCTGGGGCATGCATCTCGGCGATCGGTGGAGCGGTGTGCCAGTCTGACCCACCGCTCCACCGATCTTGGTAAAGAGCCTCTGGCGGAGGCTCTTTACCACGTGATCAGCCGTGTCCAATCACGGCTGATCACGATGTCAATAGGACTTGCGTCTGACAGACCGGCGACTCTCCTGACAGGGGGGGGTCTGCGCTGATTGTTTATCAGCGCAGCCCCCCCTCAGATGACCACACTGGACCACCAGGGATCGCCACTAGGACCACCAGGGAAGGGGCAACATGTCGATGGTCAGGTATGTACCCCATGGCCATCCAATATTGCCTAGATGCCCTGCAATGCCAACCTTAGGAGCATCAGTGCCACCAATCAGTGTCATCAGTGCCACCCATCAGTGTCCATTGGTGCCACCTGTCAGTGCCCATCCGTGCCTATCAGTGCCCATCAGTGCCCATCCGTGCCACCTATCAGTGCCACCCATAAGAACCCATCAGTGCCACCCATAAGTACCCATCAACGCCACCTACGAGTGCCCATCAGTGCCGCCTATGAGTGCCCATCGGTGCCACCTATGAGTGCCCATCAGTGCCACATACCAGTGCCACCTATCAGTGCCCATCAGTGCCACCTATCAGTGCCCATCAGTGCCGCCTATCAGTGCCCATCATCAGTGCCCGTCAGTGCCACCTCATCAGTGCCACCTCATTGGTGCCACCTCATCGGTGCCCATCAGTGCCGCCGTATCAGTGCCTGTCAGTGCAGCCATATCAGTGCCCATCATTGAAGAAGAAAAATTAATTATTTACAAAAATGTTTAACAGAAACAAAGAAAAACTTGTTTTTTTTCAAAATTTTCGGTCTTTTTTTATTTGTTGCGCAAAAAATAAAAACCGCAGAAGTGATCAAATACCACCAAAAGAAAGCACGACCCCACAATTGTCCTTCAAATTGTGACAGCGCTGAAAGCTGAAAATTGGCCTGGGCGGGAAGGTGTCTAGGTGCCTGGTATTGAAGTGTTTAATGATGTTTAAAGTGAAAAAAAAAAAAGAAATATTCCTTTAAATATCATACCTATCTATCTATAGTATGCCTGTAAAGTGACGCGTGTTTCCCCTTCTTAGAACAGTCCCTGAACAAAATGACATTTGTAAAGGAATAAAAGTCATTTAAAACTGCTTGCGGCTTTAATGTAATGTAGGGTCCCGGCAATATGGATGAAAATCAGTGAGACAAACGGCATGGGGTCCATTAACCGCACCCAAATTAAAAAAAGGAAAGGTGTGGGGCCCCCAGGCCCTATATACTCTAAACAGCAGTATACAGGCGGTGCAAACAAGACAGGATCTGTAGTTTTGTTGTTAAGTAGAATCTGTTTGCAATTTTGAACTGGTACATTTTTAAAGTGTAGCTCCAGCCAAAAAATCTATTTTTAAGCTTTTTGGAAAACATAGGCAAGGGTTATCACCCCTGTAACATTTGTTTTGCTGTCTGTGCTCCTCTTCAGAAGATTTCACCTCATTTTTTGTCCCAATGACAAATGTTTTTTGAAAATTTGGGGTTTTTAGTGAAACAAGGATTGGTGATAAAGCATCAGTGGAGAGGAGACACGTTTTTCCCATATTAACTCTTACAGGAGAGAATTTCCCTTCCTAGGGGTAGATTTCATCTCACTTCCTGTTGTCTCCTTCCGTTTGCAAGTAGGAGTTGTTTGTAAGTTGGACGTATGAAAGTAGGGGCCTGCCCTATATACTCTGCAGAAATTGGGGCCTTAGGTGTTGGTGTTGCCACAACACTGTAAGCCCTCACAGTTACTCTTGGTGGGCGCAGGAACGGGCACTGCTGTGAAATTTTAGATCAAGAATTGTAATTACATGCTATAGTTGAACAGTGGTAGAAAAATTGGGCCTTTGGTGGTGGTGATGCCACAACACTGTAAGCCCTCACAGTTACTCTTGGTGGGCGCAGGAATGGGCCCTGCTGTGAAATATTAGATCAAGAATTGTAATTACATGTCCCTGTTAAACAGGGGCAGAAAAATTGGGCCTTCGGCACTGGTGCCACAACACTGCAACCCCTCACAGATGCTATAGTTGGAGCGCAGGAATTAGCCCTGCTGCAAAGTATTGCATCAAAAATTGTAATTATACGCCCCTGTTCAACAGGGGCAGAAAAATTGGGCCTTAGCCACTGCTGCCACAACACTGCAACCCCTCACAGATACTATAGTTGGAGCGCTGGAATGAGACCTGCTGCAAAGTATTGCATCAAAAATTGTAATTATACGCCCTTGTTAAACAGGGGCTGAAAAATTGGGCCTTGGGCACTGGTGCTGGTGCCACAACACTGCAACCCCTCACAGATACTATAGTTGGAGCACAGGAATGAGCCCTGCTTCAAAGTATTGCATCAAAAATTGTAATTACACGCCCCTGTTAAACAGGGCCAGAAAAATTGGGCCTTAGCCACTGGTGGCAGTGCCCAGAACCAAAAATGTTCTTACAAGCTATCTACATGAAAATTGAGGAGGAAAAGGCTTGTCACTCAGCATAACAGAATAGTCACTCAGCATCAGCATGGGCAGTCTTGAAGGGATCCCACATTAAAAAAAAAATTATTCGGTTACATCAGCATCAGGTGCTTGGTAGCTGGTGATCCAAGACTGATTCATTTTTATGAAGGTCAGCCGATCAACCGATTCGATGGACAGGCGCACCCGCAGTTACCAAGCCTCCAGCAGCACTGAATGTGCGTTCCAAAAGAACGCTGGATGCAGGACAGGCCAGTAGCTCAATTGCATACTGTGCAAGCTCTGGCCAGTGATCCATCCTCAGGACCCAGTAACCCAGAGGATTTTCGGTGGGAAAGGTGTCCAAGTCTGATCTTGCCCCTTGGTAATTCTGCACCATGTGAATCAGACGCTGGCGATGGTTGCTGGAGCTGATCATACCTAAAAAATTGTCTGAACACATCGGTCAGATGGCCACCTTCTCCACCGCTCCTTCTGTGACTGACCGAAGCCTCAGCAACACGTTGTCCAGGAGGACCAGGAAATTGTAACCTCCCAGGCTCTGGAAACGTGTTGCATAAACCTTTCTGCAAGGCCTCCCGAAGATGTTTCATCCTCTGCTGCCTCTGCGATGGCAAGACAACCTTGCCCTTGTAACGTGGATCAAGGAGGGTTGCCAGCCAGTAATCATCCCTCCCCTTGATACCACAAATACGAGGATCCTTCCGCAGGCTTTGCAGGATCAGGGAGGGCATGCAGCGTAGGTTTGCTGAGGCATTCGGTCTGGAGTCCTCTGGGTCACTAAGGACGACATGATCCGCAGCCACCTCCTCCCAGCCACGTACAATCCCATGGGTTTCTTCGCACTTTAAATGATCCCTTGAAGACTGCTGCTGATGCTGAGTGCCAGGCTCCACCTCCATGCTGACACAATTCTCCTCCTCCTCTTCTTCATCCTCTTCCTGTGTGATCGGTGGGCACGCAGAAACACTGTCTGGATAAAGGGGGCCTTGAAAGGTAAGGAAGTCCTCCTCTTCCTCCCTCTGTTCTGCCTCAAGTGTCCTGTCTATTATTCCACGCAGCGTGTGCTCCAACAGGTGGACAAGAGGGACAGTGTCACTGATGCATGCACTGTAACTGCTCACCATCCTTGTGGCCTCCTCAAATGGTTACAGGACAGTGCATGCATCCCTGATCATAGCCCACTGGTGTGGGGAAAAAAAACCAAGGTCCCCTGACCCTGCCCTGGTGCCATAGTCACATAGGTACTCATTTTTGGTCCTCTGCTGCATGTGCAGCTGCTGCAGCATGGCCAACGTTGAGTTCCACCTGGTGGGCATGTCACAGATTAGGCGGTTCTTGGGCAGGTTAAATTCCTTTTGGAGGTCAGCCAGCCGAGCACTGGCATTATATGACCTGCGGAAATGCACACAGACTCTCCTGGCCTGCCTCAGGACATCCTGTATGCCCAGGTACCTGCCCAAGAACTGCTGCACCTCCAAGTTAAAATAGGGCACATGGGTCAGTTGTCCCTGTCGGAGGGCGGAGAGGAGGTTGGTGCCATTGTCGCAAACCACTATTACTGGCTTAAGCTGGCGTGGCGTCAACCACCTCTGAACCTGCAGAGCTGACAGAATCTATGCCCCAGTGTGGCTCCTGTCCCCCAAGCACACCAGCTCAAGCACCGCATGGCATCTTTTTGCCTGCGTGCTTGCGTAGCCCCTTGAACGCCTATGGAGCACCGCTGGTTCCGAGGACAAATCAGCACAGGAAGAGGCCATGGAGGAAGAAGAAGAGGAGGCGGTGGAGGAGAGAGGTGTGGCAGAATCACCACTAGTGGAATTTTGGAGGCGAGGTGGCGGAACAACCTCCAACACTACTGCACCCTGTCCTGAATCCTTCCCAGCTGCCAGAAGAGTCACTCAATGCACGGTGAAAGATAGGTAATGTCCCTGTCCATGCCTGCTGGACCATGAGTCAGCGGTAATATGCACCTTACCGCTGACCGCCCTGTCCAGCGAGGCCAAGACATTGCCTTCCACGTGTCTGTAGAGAGCCGGAATCGCCTTCCGTGAGAAAAAGTGTCGTTTGGGAAACTACCATTGAGGAACCGCACATTCCACAAACTCATGGAAGGGGCAGAGACTACCAACTGAAAAGGCAGCAGTTGAAGTGCTAGCAATTTAGCCAAGCTAGCATTCAACCGCTGGGCATGTGGATGGCTGGGAGCGAACTTCTTTTGGTGGTGCAGCAGCTGGGGCAAATTTGCCTGGTGCAATCTGACGTTGGTGTACCGAAAGCAGATTGCCCGCAAGTACTTGGCTGTGTCACACCTTTATCTACACCTTCATTCCTCTCAGTGCAGGTTTCAGAGAGGACTGAAGGTATAGTGGGGTTGGAGACCCTAGCTGTTGAGGAGCAAGGAGAGGTCCGCTTTGTTCTTTGGTGTGGGTCTTTTAGGTACGCTTGCCAACGAACTGCATGGCAGGTTGAAATATGTCTGGTCAAGCATGTGGTGCCCAAGCGGGTGATGTTTTGTCCACGCGAAATACGCTTGAGACATATGTTGCAAATAGTAGCGGTGCAATCTGATGCACTCATCTCAAAAAAGGCCCACACCAAAGAAGTTTTGGAATAACGCGCAGAGACAGCTGCGCCCTGCACATGCAGAGCTCTGCAGTGTGATGCAGTCGGTGTGCTGCCCTTAAGCTGGCCCCTGGAGGGCATCCTGCCTTGTTTGAGATGTACCTCCTCCTCCTCCTCTCGCCTATCAGGCACCTATGTGGAGTCAGTGACTTCCTCATCATCCCCTCCCTCCTCATCACTGGAGCAAAGCTGGCAGTATGCTGCAGTTCGGGGAACATGACTGCCAGATTGCTGTCCTTCTTGGGCACCCCTTCTCTCCGGGCTCATGTTACTGCCTTCCTCTAGCTGGGTACCATCATCGGAGCCTTCAAAACACTGGGCATCCTCCTGGAGCATGTGCCCAACACTGTGGTCAAACAGTTCAGGGGACTCCTCAGGAGGACATGGTGGGGCTAGGGAAGGAGTGATTAATGCCATTGAGCCAAGGGAAGAGGCCGTGTTGGCAGCTGCTTTGCCAGACAAAGTACCCTGAGCCTGGGTGAGAGAGGATGAGGAGGATGAGAACAGCTTGGTGATACACTCTACCAAATCTTCCGCATGTTGCAGTTCAACACGGCCAGCTGAAGAAAAAAAGGACAAGCGTGTCGCACGGCCACGTGCTGATGAGGATGCACCATCTCCACGACCAGCACTGTTGCCTCTAGACACAGAGCCTGCTTTCCCTCTTTTATTGGCTTGTGACTGTCTGCCTCTCCTTGTTGGCCTTCCAGACATACTAATGGCCTGCAGTGAGATGTAGCTGGACAAAGCTGGGATGTATATATATATATATATATATATATATATATATATATATATATATATACTGCAGCTAGCAGAATCAACTGCCTGCCTGTGGTATTAATAGGATCAGAACACCAGCAATTGTCTTCAGGTAGCTTTAGGTGCACACTGTGCAGAGGACACAGTACACTAACTGTAAATACTGCAGCTGCCTGCCTGTGGTATTAATAGGATCAGAACACCAGCAATTGTCTTCAGGTAGCTTTAGGTGCACATTGTGCAGAGGACACAGTACACTAACTGTAAATACTGCTGCTGCCTACCTGTGGTACTAATAGGATCAGAACAACACCAGCAATTGTCTTCAGGTAGATTTAGGTGCACACTGTGCAGAGGACACATTACACTAACTGTAAATACTGCAGCTGCCTGCCTGTGGTATTAATAGGATCAGAACACCACCAATTGTCTTCAGGTAGCTTTAGGTGCACACTGTGCAGAGGACACAGTACACTAACAGTAAATACTGCAGCTGCCTGCCTGTGGTACTAATAGGATCAGAAGAACACTAGCAATTTTCTTCAGGTAGCTTTAGCTGCAAAGGATACAGTAAACTAACTATAAATACTGTAAATACTGTAAAAACACCTGCCTGCCTGTCAGTATATTAGGAAGAGAATAACAGGAACAGATCTAGCTAAACTGAATACAGTGTACATATATATATATATATATATATATATATATATATATATATATATATCACCTATGATGCATATATATACACAATACACTGTAAGTGCAGCTAAATGACTCGCCCGCCTAATCTAACTTAAATCAAATGACACTGTCTCTCTGTCTATCTCTCTCCGCCACCGCAACACACTACACAAGGCCGCCACGCAGGTGGCCTTACATAGTGTGGGGCATGTACCAAACCCCCTGAGCCATAATTGGCCAAAACCACCCTGGCTTTGGCCAATTACGGCTCTCTGTACAGACGGCGCTGTGATTGGCCAAGCATGCGGGTCATAGTACATGCTTGGCCAATCATCAGCCAGCAATGCACTGCGATGCCGCAGTGAATTATGGGCCATGACGTGCCACTCGAATTTGGCGCAAATGGCCCATAACGTTTGCAATTCAACGAACAATCGAACAGGCGATGTTCGAGTCGAACATGGGTTCGACTCGAACTCAAAGCTGATCCCTACGCACAAACTGACAGACGAACAGAAAGAAAAACCGATGGAAACTTCTGGAGATTTCATTATGTGTGATCCATCCTTTCTGCAAACCATCATCACAGGGGATGAGACCTTGTGCTACCAGTGCTCAGCCCGGCATAGCTGTTCGCGATCATCCACCGTACTCCCCTGATCTGGCACCTGCAGACTTCTTTCTAATTCCCCAAAAAAGAAAGTAATGAAAGGCACTTGTTTTGTGCACATCCAAGAATGTGTAACAATGGTTCTGCAATTGAATCCTTTGCTGACAGTATCCAGAAGCTTTATGAACGTGATGTGAAGATGGTAACTATTTTGAAGGCCAATAAAGGTAATTTGGTTGTACCTTCTGTTTTGTCTGTTTTCTGATACCATTCACCAAACTTTTTAGACACACCCCATATGTAAAACCTTTATCCCAAAATAATAAAAATAAACTATTGCTGTAACTGCTTAAAAAAAGTTAGCTAGAGTTGGGCTTTACATTGTTAGTCACTAATGTAAGGTCCATCTAAATCTACTAGTCCATCCAACACTGATTGACAATGCTGCTGTCCAAGGGTAGCTACCTGGTTGTTCAATAGATGGAGTGGGGGAGTGAAAGTAGCCACCCTAAGATGGGAGGTATGTTACTGGCCAATCACCAAGTGAAAATAAAAGAATAAAAGTCTGAAAAAAATTCAACCACCACATCCAATGATTAGTAAGGTACACTATAAAACATTTTTGTTGTTAATTAGGCTTTAAATTCCACTTTAAATTCAGCCCTCTGTCAACAAATGGAAACTCTACCCCAGAAACTGTATCAATGGAAACAGATTAAACAAGAAAATTTGAGTGAGCAATATTTCAGAATGTTCATCTTTACAAATGGTAATCATTTCTGTCTGCCATTGCTAAATGTAAAATCATCTCTACACAGGCAGATAAATAGGAGACTTGATGCTTTGAAGTGGATCTCTGTGTCATTTCTTCCATGACTTGGAGCAGGTTGTGTTGTCCCTGAACTTGTCAGTATAGTTACAATATTTTCTGCAGCTATCATAGCTTTTTAATAAAAAATAAATAAATAATCAAAAGGCCAGGCTTTGTTCGTTACTCAGTTTAGTAACAGCATAACAAGCTGTAGCCTCTATTACAAGGCAAGCGCGATACTTAGTTGCAGTGACTAGATCAAAGATCCTTAAATCTAGGGAATGTAATTGTTGCTATCTGTCGAAGTTCTTGCTGATACCGAAAAACGTTATTTTGTGTAGACATAGAACTGTTGGATGATGATGTTCTTGTTGTCTCTTCCCATATCATAACACCGGATTATAACAGCCTATACCTAACACTATTCAGTATGTGCATTTTAATAGATGTACCGCTGTCAAAGGCAATCATTTAGATTGTAAACTGTAAAAATGAATTGGAGGAAAACACCAACCCTAATATGAACCCTCATTCCAAAATAGCAATACCAAAAGGAAATTGAGAGAATGTGTAACAGGAGTATTAAAGAGTAAAAAATATCCAATTTTATTATTCACATTTATGCCCTGTACACACGGTCGGATTTTCCGACAGAAAATGTGTGATAGTACCTTGTTGTCGGAAATTCAGACCGTGTGTGGGCTCCATCACACATTTTCCATCGGATTTTCCAACACACAAAGTTTGAGAGCAGGATATAAAATTTTCCGACAACAAAATCCGTTGTCAGAAATTCCGATCGTGTGTACACAAATCCGACGGACAAAGTGCCACGCATGCTCAGAATAAATAAAGAGATGAAAGCTATTGGCCACTGCCCCTTTTATAGTCCCGCCGTACGTGTTTTACTTCACCGCGTTTAGAACGTTCGGATTTTCCGACAACTTTGTGTGACCGTGTGTATGCAAGACAAGTTTGAGCCAACATCCGTCGGAAAAAATCCTAGGATTTTGTTGTCGGAATGTCCGAACAAAGTCCGACCGTGTTTACAGAGCAATACAGTTCAAAAATATAAAATACCATAAAAACAATGCCTGTAACATATAGAGACCGTGTATCACCTGCCTTCACATGGGCTGAACAATCTAGTGGGGCGATGAACCCAATGCGTTTCAAGGAAACAATGTAGTCCTCTTCTTCAGGGATGTATCACTGTCTCAAATCTATAAAGCAATCAAAAGTAACAAACACACACACACTATATATATATATATATATATATATATATATATATATATATATATTATATATATATATATATATATATATATATATATATATATATATATATATATATATATATATATATATAGTGCAGTACATACCAGGACGCAATACGCATAGAAATTATATTTAAACATCCTGCATCCTCATACAATGGCATATGTGTGTCCAGCTAGTCACCCTATATGATCTGTAAGAGTATAGTATGCCATGCGTATTATGTCCTTGTATGTACTGCACTTTATATATACAGTAAGTCTCTTACATACAAACTTTCGAATTGCGAACATTCAAAGTTGCGAACATGTGTTGCACAGTTTTTTTTCATTCAACCCAGTGGGCTGAATGAAAAAAACTGACAGAGCGCTGTACCAACACAAGAAATGTTGGTGTAGCGATCTCCCCAGCTGTACTATTGTGTTCTGACAGGGGTAATCCCCCTGCCAGAACACACTAATCAGTGCTCGCAGACTTTTTCTGCAAGCACTGATATTTGTTGGATTTACGAACAAGTTGGATTTACAAACGAGCTCCTTTAACGGAACTTGTTTGTAAGTAGGAGACTTACTGTATTTGTTTGTTACTTTATTTGGTTTTGAGAGAGAGAGAACGACACCTTTTCCTTGAAAGACGTTGGGTTCACCGCCCCATGGTTTCATACTCTGTTGAACCTAGGGGGTCTTTCACTTGATTGCTCACCCCACGTGGGGGCAGGTGATACACAGTGTCTGTATGTTATAGGCATTGCTTTTATGCCTTTTTATATTTTTAGACTATATATGTGAGTAATAAAATTTGATTTTTTTTTAACTCTTTAATACTCTTATTACACAACTATTTATCCACGAAATCCCTGGGGGTCAATTTCCTTTTGGTAAACTGATATAAAGGACAAGGCTCCTTTGTTTAAGTCAGGGGTCTCCAAACTAAAGCCTATGGGTCACATCTGACCATTTACAAGATTTTATCTGCCCTGCAGATAGGGTCAGTGGTGTATCCTGAATAGGGATGAGCTTCGAGTTCGAGTCGAACTCATGTTCGACTCGAACATCGGCTGTTCGCAATTTCACCGAACAGCGAACAATTTGGGGTGTTTGCGGCAAATTCGAATGCCGCGGAACACCCTTTAAAAGTCTATGGGAGAAATCAAAAGTGGTAATTTTAAAGGCTTATATGCAAGTTATTGTCATAAAAAGTGTTTGGGGACCTGGGCCCTGCCCCAGGGGACATGGATCAATGCAAAAAAAAGTTTTAAAAATGGCCGTTTTTTCAGGAGCAGTGATTTTAATAATGCTTAAAGTCAAACAATAAAAGTGTAATATCCCTTTAAATTTCATAGCTGGGGGGTGTCTATAGTATGCCTGTAAAGGGGCGCATGTTTCCCATGTTTAGAACAGTCTGACAGCAAAATGACATTTCAAAGGAAAAAAAGTCATTTAAAAATATTCGCGGCTATTGCATTGCCGGTCCGACAATACACATAAAAGTTCATTGATAAAAACGGCATGGGAATTCCCCACAGGGGAACCCCGAACCAAAATTAAAAAAAAAGAAAATTACGTGGGGGTCCCCCTAAATTCCATACCAGGCCCTTCAGGTCTGGTATGGATATTAAGGAGAACCCCGGACTAAATAAAAAAAATGACAAGGGGGTCCCCCTAAATTCCATACCAGACCCTTCAGGTCTGGTATGGATTTTAAGGGGAACCCTGCGCCAAAATTAAAAAAAAAAAATGGCATGGGGCCCCCCAAAAATCCATACCAGACCCTTATCCGAGCACGCAATCTGGCAGGCCGCAGGAAAAGAGGGGGGACGAGAGAGTGCATTTAAATAAAGGAATTGTCAAAAACTGTCTCTTGTCATTTTTAAAATTTTTGACAGTTTTTTAGTGAAATGGTAGGGGTACTTTTGTACCCCCTTACCATTTCACACAGGGGGGCCGGGATCTGGGGGTCCCCTTGTTAAAGGGGGCTTCCAGATTCCGATAAGCCCCCCACCCACAGACCCCCACAACCACCGGCCAGGGTGGTGGGGATGAGGCCCTTGTCCTCATCAACATGGGGACAAGGTGTTTTGGGGGGCTACCCCAAAGCACCCTCCCAATGTTGAGGGCATGTGGCCTGGTACGGTTCAGGAGGGGGGGCGCTCTCTCTTTCCCCCTCTTTTCCAGCGGCCTGCCAGGTTGCGTGCTCGGATAAGGGTCTGGTATGGATTTTTGGGGGGACCCCAGGCCATTTTTTTTTATTTTGGCGCGGGGTTCCCCTTAAAATCCATACCAGACCTGAAGGCTCCTGACTGGCTGAGAGGTAGTTCAGTGTTAGCAAAGTGAATTCCTTTGCTTTGCTAACACACATCTATCTATGGTGATAGAGAGGTGCCAGGAGAGAGGGGGCAGCGCCCATGGCCCCTTATGGAAGCACCACCGCTAATAGACACACAGTATACACATACACATAGACATAGACACACAGTATACATATACACATAGACATAGACACACAGTATACATATACACATAGACATAGACACACAGTATACATATATGCACATAGACACAGTATACATATATACACACAGACACACACCATACATATATACATATACACACACAAACGCACCAGCACTTTTCACCCAAAAATCAGCCTAAAAGAAACACACTGCTTCCCCCATCTCCTGGCATGCTGGGACTTGTAGTGCCCCAGCAGCTCACAGACACTTTAGGTGATAATGCAGTTGAGGAGTGGGCTGTGTCTGTGTATTGGTGGGCAGGTAATGAGTAAGCAGGGTAGCAGAGATTGGGGGAGAAGTTCAGAACATCCTTTGTCCAGAAGCATGGCATTTCCCACACAGAAAATCGATCTAACAGCTTCAGAGCCCTGCTAGAGGAAAAACACATCCTCCCCTTCCCTTCTGCTCACCAGGGTAAGCCACTGACAAAAATACAATCAGTTCAGCTCAGCAAGCTTACCTTCCAGCAGGTTGCAGCCCTTCCCACACTGCAGGACTGTGTCCCCTCCTCCCTCTCCTCTCCTCCACCTGTCGGCAATCTCCTGCGCTGAAATCGGTGAGGAAGGGGGCGTGTACACTGTGTTCCCATTGGCTGAGGAGGCAGTACAGAGGCGGGGCAGCTATAGCCTCGCTTTTTTTACAGCAAAATGATGTCGGCAAGGGACATTTCAAGGACAGATGTAAAAAAACACAGATTTTTACATACTGTCCCTGCTTTTAGTGATATAAACAAGGGGTAGGAAAGGAGAAGGTGGAAACAGGAAAGAGCAAGCTATCACCTGATATTGGTCAGGTATAATACTTGACCAGTTAGATCAGTGGTCATCAACCCCGTTCTCAGGGCCCACTAACAGGCCAGGTTTTATGTATTACCTTGGGGAGATGCAGACTAGAATACTGCAATCACTGAGCAGCAAATGATATCACCTGTGATGTATTTCAGTTATCTTGCAAACCTGGCCTGTTAGTGGGTCCTGAGGACAGGAGATGATGACCACTGAGTTAGATTATTCACCTAAATAGGTGTTTGTTGCTGTAATCATAAGGCATATACAAAAAAATGGGGGGGGGGGGGGTTACCCATTTGAGGAAAACCGAGTTAAAGGTTACTATTAGCAACAATAATTGATCAAACAAAAATTATCAAAAATAAAAGGATAAATAGTTTATTTCATTAACAAACATATGCTTATACATGTATACATCAAAAATTATCAAGTCTGGGAACCGAGCCTTTGAATACTGATTAATATCTTGGTACACTGGATGTTTCCTTTTGATAAATGATGTAAGAAGCAGTACCTCAGCACTTACAGTACTATCATAACTTTTGGACTTCCATGATACACATGCATGCCAATTAAGGACTGTCAGTTCTTTCTACATTCTCCAGTACATTAAATTACTTCAATATCCACCATTGGACGTGATTATTTTTAAAGACACTGCACCTTTTTAGTACACTGTTTTTTGATACATGTATAAGCATATGTTTGTTAATGAAATAAACAATTTATCCTTGTTTTGATATTTTTTTTGATCAATTATTGTTGCTAATAGTAACCTCTAACTCAGTTTTCCTCAACCGGGTAACCCCCTGCTTTTAGTGAGGCTGGCCACTCTGTTCGGGCCCCCTAGTGACATGGGGCCCTCGGTCCGTGCCCGAGGGCCTGAATGGTCAGTCCGCCCCGAGGTCATACACAGGGAAATCCAATCTAGCAGAGCAGGGCAGACAAACAGGTACCTTGATCAGGTATTACACACATAACCGCATTCTATCACAAGCATTATAACAGGTTTGGTTTTCACCCAGAGACTGACCACATTTATCACCTTGCAGGTGGGCAAAGAGACAGGGAGAATGTCATTGCCAAAAGCAGGATGCTGGAATGAAAGAGTAGGAGTGCTAGATGCTCCTGACAAATGTGCATGGATTGAAGATTAAGGTCAGCAGAGGCTGTCTTTGGTCTCTGCTTCAACACCCCCATGTAAAGGGGACTCTAATGGGAACCCTGATGTAAGGGGAACTCTGATAGAAATCCTGTTGTAAAGGTGACTCTGATGCAAGAGGGACTCTGATGGAGACCCAGATGTAATGGGGATACTGGTAGGGTTCACAATGTAAGGGGGACTCCGATAGGTACCCTGATGTAAAGGGAAACTGTGATGGAAACCCTGATGTAATGAGCAACTCTAATGTAAGGGGGACCTGATGGGGACCTTGATGTAATTGGGACTCTGAAAGGGACCCTAATGTAAGGCAGACTCCGATGGGGACCCTGTCATTAGGTGGTACTTTGACGGGTGCCTTAATGTAAGGGGGGACTTTGATGAAGACCTGATGTAAGGGTGACCCTGATTGGGACCCTGATGTAATGGAGACTCCAAAGGGGACTGACCTTGATTTATGAACTCGCTCATCCATGTCTTTATGGACCTTGCTTTGTGCACTGGTCCAAATCATTTGGTGGAGGGGGGATTATGATGTGGGGTTGTTTTCAGGGATTGGGTTTGGCCCCCTAGTTCCAGTGAAGGGAACTCTTAAGGAGTCAGCATACCAAGACATTTTGGACAATTTCATTCTCTCAACTTTTTAAAAACAGTTTGGATGTGGCCTCTTCTTGTTCCAACATGACTGCGCACCAGTTCATAAAGCAAGGTTCATAAAGGCATGGATGAGAGAGTTTGGGGTGGAGAAAATTGACTGGCCTGCACAGAGTCATGACCTCAACCAGATAGAACACCTTTGGGATGAATTAGAGCAGAGACTGCGAGCCAGGCTTTCCCTTCCACATGAGTGCCTGGCCTCACAAATGCACTTCTAGAAGCATGGTCAAACATTCCCATAGTCACACTCCTAAACCTTATGGACAGCCTTCCCAGAAGATTTGAAGCTATATCTATATAGATCGATCGATCTCTCTCTCTCTCTCTCTCTCTCTCTCTCTCTCTCTCTCTCTCTCTCTAGAGAGATATATATCTATATATATCTCTCTAGAGAGAGCGAGAGAGAGAGAGAGAGAGATATCTATATATAGATATATAGATCTATATATCTATATATAGATCTATATATCTATATCTATATATCTATCTATCTATTTATATACATATATATATATATATATATATATATATATAGATACATATATATATATATATATATATACATATATATATATATATCTATATCTATATATATATATATATATATATATATATATATATATATATATATAGATATAGATATAGATATATATATATATAGATATAGATATCTATAGATATCTATAGATATATCTATAGATATCTATAGATATCTATAGATATATATATATATATATATATATAGTGACAACACCGAAGAAATAACACTTTACTACAATGTAAAGTAGTGAGTGTACAGCTTGTATAACAGTGTAAATTTGCTGTCCCCTCAAAATAACTCAACAAACAGCCATTAATGTCTAAACCGCTCGCTGGCAACAAAAGTGAGTACAGCCCTAAGTGAAAATGTACAAATTGGGCCCAATTAGCCATTTTCCCTCCCTGGTGTCATGTGACTTGTTAGTGTTACAAGGTCTCAGATGTAAATGGGGAGCAGGTGTGTAAAATTTGGTGTTATCACTATCACTCTCTCATACTGGTCACTGGAAGTTCAACATGGCACCTCGTGGCAAAGAACTCTCTGAGGATCTGAAAAAAAAAAAATTTTTGCTCTACATAAAGAAGACCTAGGCTATAAGAAGATTGCCAAGACCCTGAAACTGAGCTGCAGCATGGTAGACAAGACCATACATTGGTTTAAAAGTACAGGATCCACTCAGAACAGGCTGCGCCATGGTCGACCAAAGATGTTGACTGCCAATACTCAGCGTCATATCCAGTGGTTGTCTTTTGGAAATAGACGTATGAGTGCTGCCAACATTGATGCAAAGGTTGAAGGTGTGTGGGGGTCAACCTGTCAGTTCTCAGACCATATGCTGCACACTGCATCAAATTGGTCTGCATGGCTGTCATCCCAGAAGGAAGCTTCTTCTAAAGATGATGCACAATAAAGACCACGAGTAGTTTGCTGAAGGCAAGCAGACTAAGGACATGGATTACTGGAACCATGTCCAGTGGTCTGATGAGACCAAGATAATTATTTATCTCAGCGTGTGTGGTGGCAACCAGGTGAGGAGTACAAAGACAAGTGTATCTTGCCTACAGTCAAGAATGGTGGTGGGAGTGTCATGGTCTGGTGCTACATGAGTGCTGCCGGCACAGTTCATTGAGGGAACCATGAATGGCAACATGTACTGTAACATACTGAAGCAGAGCATGATCCCCTCCCTTCAGAGACTGGGCTGCAGGGCAGTATCCCAACATAACGACCCCAAACACACCTCCAAGGTGACCACTGCCCTGCTAAGAACATGAGGGTAAATGTGATGGATTGGCCAAGCATCTCTCCAGACCTAAACCCTATTAGGCATCTGTGCGGCATCTTCAAATGGAAGGTGAAGGAGCACCAGGTCTCTAACATCCACCAGCTCCGTGATGTCGTCATGGAGGAGTGGAAGAGGACTCCAGTGGCAACCTGTGAAGCTCTGGTGAACTCCATGCCCAAGAGGGTTAAGGCAGTGCTGGAAAATAATGGTGACCACACGAAATATTGACACTTTGGGCACAATTTGGACATTTTCACTTAGGGGTATACTCACTTTTGTTGCCTGCGGTTTAGACATTAATGGCTGTGTGTTGAGTTATTTTGAGGGGACAGCAAATTTACATTGTTATACAAGCTGTACACTCACTACTTTACATTGTAGCAAAGTGTATTTTTTTCAGTGTTCTCACCTGAAAAGATAGAATAAAATATTTACAAAAATGTGAGGGGTGTACTCACTTTTGTGAGATACTGTATATATAGATATAGATATCTATATATCTATATCTATATAGATATATAGATATATATCTATATAGATATATCTATATATACACATAGTATATACTTTATATAAACACAAACACACACAAACTAATTTATTCTATAATGTTATTGACTCTTAATCAACACATACTTTCAACTCCTGATTGTACAGATGCAGCATAAAAAAATAGAAATTGAAGATGAAATCAATATTTTAATAAACGGCTTTCTCTACATAACACCTTCTTAATTTAATTCCCCGTACTTCCTATTCCGTGATGCAATTTTTATTCCAACAGTTACCAAACCCAGATCGATGGCGGAATAAATACTAAGAGCATAGGCTTTTAATTAAGACATTGATTGAAGCGGAACAATTAATTACAAAACAATGAAGTGGGAAAGAAGATTTATAGACTGCGTCCCCTTTTCTTAAGGTTTTTTTTGGTCTTTATAAATGTGCAGATATGCCGCCTTCACACTTCTTTCTCCTCGGACACCAATCGCCTCTGTGGAAAGACAGGGGAAATGTATTCCAGATGGGACAATCAGGCCGAAGACCTCAAACACACATTCATTTACCCGTACATAAACCCACGTTTTTCATTTCCTCCTTTTTAATTAAACCAGTTGGAAGGAAAGCTCGTTTTAGATGGCGTACTAATACGTTTGAAGCATTTCCTTTTATCTAATAAATAATTGTAACTATATTGACCTTTGGTGGTTTACTTTGTCCTACAAATATACTTTTGTCTAAGAGCAGATTAGAACATTATGATAAAAATAACAGGCAACTTTAGTCAAATAAGAGAAATGCGTTTTTCAAGCAGATATAATTATCACTGTCTGGCTATGAAATCTCTCTCTATAGTTAGTCTTGAGCTCTAACAGTACTGCTATTATTACATAGTGCCAACATCTTTTGGCAATGCTGAAGAAAAGGAGGACAGGGCTATTACAATAAAATTAAAGTGTGTCTAAAGCTTATTTTTTTTTTCATTTTGGATAAAGTAGAAAAGGGTTAGGAAAGGGTCAGGTTTATATTGCTGCCTATGTTTGGAAAATGTACCTCTTTATTTGGCCTGATGACCATAGACTAGGGTTGCACCAATGTCAATACTAAGCATTTGCAAGAGTAACAGTACTCGTGGGATTGAAAGTGAAGGTGAATCCATATTTTTGAGTTGCCACCAAAGCAGGAACAGATCGATCAATATGTCAGCTATGCCATCACATTAGGACTTCATAAACAAAATAAGTCTTCCTTCTACAGATAGCACTGCACATGCCACTGTCACCTGAAGGTGGCAGTGTTCATCTTTTTAATACCATACCTGTTAAATACGGCAGTTACAGTATTAAAAAAAACAATAATTATGTTAAAAAAATAGAAAAAATGTAAAAGTTTGTTTCACATTGCTGCACATTTGTTGGACTATAATAATAAAAAGACCCGGGTTTTCAATAAAACAGTGTACCAATTAAAACTCTTTCAGGTATAAAGGTATGCAAATTAGTAAGATAGTTATTGTCAAGTTAATCAATGCATGCTGACTCTGGTAAAACTGACCTGGACATCTAGACATCAATTACTTCCAAAAGGGTTTAATACATGGACATTAGAGCATGTGGAAGTAAACTGGACTGTAAAACAGATCATTTACCCTAGCTGGGGAAGAGTCTTAAATATTGGGTTACCTATCAATCGGCTCAGTCTGGAACCCAAAGTCAAAGCCATTTTATCTCTGCTAGTGTGGAAAGGAAAATAGTTCAAACATCTGCCCCATTTTGACTCTATGAACTACTCACATTCTTAATTTGGTTTATAATCTAACTCTTCAGGGAGGCCATTCCATTGTTTTTTGTTTTTTTTTTAACTTATTTTTGCTTCTGTACAGCCTTACCGTCTTTAGATCCTATAATCGGAATGTTCTTATTTTTCTAACCCTTCATAATCGACCATCTCTCTGCTCTGCTGTCTATGGAATAACCTGATATGTTTTCCTTCCTTCTCCTGTGTGTTATTGTAGAAATGATTTATCTCATTCTGCACGTTCAGTCTCCTCCACTGTGTTTTCTTTTGCTTCATCCTGTCTTCGACATTCTCATCTCTGCTATTTTCCTACAAGCCACAAATAATGACTGCCCTGTAATTGTACCTGTTTTTTTTTTTTGTTTTTTTTTTACCTTACTGCTCTTTCCCTATTATTTGTAATAAGTAAATGGTCTAATTATCTTGTAGAGGTGACTTTTTCATCTGAAGACAGTTTGAAAGGATTTTCCACCTACAAATGATGTTAAATTATTGGCTTGTAGAGGTGGAACGCTTTTAGATTAGACAGGTGACTCCAAAAGCCTTTACATACCCACAGGACTTGCCTACACTTATCCTAATCAATGGTCGAAGAAGAGACTATTTCAAAACACATGATTTAACCACTTCCGGACCAGCAAGCGCAGTTTCACTGCTGCAGGTTTGGCTCGGCTGGGCATATCGACTTTAGCTTACGTCGCTTCGCCTTTTGGCCACTAGGGGCGAGCACCCGCAGCGTGTGCCCGGAGCCTATGCGGGTGCATTAAGGTGAAAAAACACCTGTCAGTGACCGGCCCCCAGCCCCCCCGTTTTACTTACCTGAACCCTCGAACTTGTCCCACGGGGACGCCCGGTCTCTCTGCTAGGGGGTTCTCGGCTGTTGATTGGCTGGATTGAAAGCAGTGCAGCCATTGGCTCCCACTGCTGTCAATCAAATCCAATGACGCGGCCATGGGGGGCAGGGCTGAGTCCTGCATTCAGCGTCTATGGACACCGAATGCTGAACTTGGGAGCGCACCCGCATGGTGCTTCTCCCAGAGGGTTATCTGATGCGGGGAGGAGCTGAGAGAGTCGCCACGGGGCCCCAGAAGAGCAGGTTCTGGGCCACTCTGTGCAAAACGAACTGCACAGTGGAGGTAAGTATGATATGTTTGTTATTTAAGAAAAAAATAAAAAAACAAACTTTTAGTGTCACTTTAACGCCTTGATCGCACCCTAGTGTTAACCCCTTCCCTGCCAGTGACATTTATACAGTAATTAGTGCATTTTTATAGCACTTATCAGTGTATAATTGTCAATGGTCCCTAAAATGTGTCAAAAGTGTTCAATTTGTGCGCCGCAATATCACAGTCATGATAAAAATTGCAGACCGCCGCCATTACTAGTAAAAAAATAAAATAAATAAAAATGCCATAAATCTATCCCCTATTTTGTAGACGCTATAACTTTTGCGCAAGCCAATCAATATACGTTTACTGTGATTTTTCTTACCAAAAATATGTAGAAGAATACATATTGGCCTAAACTGAGAAAAAAAATTGTTTTTTTGAAAAAAAATGTGGGATATTTATTATAGCAAAAAGTAAAAGATATTGTGTTTTTTTCAAAATTGTCGCTTTTTTTTGTTTATAGCGCAAAAAATAAAAACCACAGAGGTGATCAAATACCACCAAAAGAAAGCTCTATTTGTGGGAAAAAAAGGACATCAATTTTGTTATGGTACAGCGTCGCACGACCGCGCAATTGTCAGTAAAGCAACGCAGTGCCGTATCGCAAAAAATGGCCTGGTCATTGAGCAGCCAAATCTTCCGGGGCTGAAGTATAACAGTGTTTTCTTTATCATTAAAACTTTGATATGCTGTCTTGACCCTACTGCCTTTGAAAAAATGCCAATATGATGGGTTAACTACTTGAGTACCAGCCTATGATATCTCTTTATTTGCATACCATTTTTCAGTTTTCAGTGCTGTGGTAGTTTGACCGACAATTACTCTGTCATGACTCAAATTAGTTTTATATACATTTTGGAGACAAAGGGGTTTTTTTGTGGTATTTAATAAATGCTGTTTTTTTATTTTCAGAGCTGTGATAGTTTGGCCGACAATTACTCCGTCGAGGCAATGCTGTACCATATTTTTTTTTTTTTTAATTTTGAGAGAGATTTTTTTGGGTGGCATTTACTATAATAACTAACACAAGGATATGTGTCCAATAAAAAGTGAGCAGTAATCCTACCACAGGAAAAAAAAAAAAATTAACCAAAGGTCTAATTCAATGAAATGGATGCTGCCACTTTAAACTATACACAAAAACAAAAACTTTCACCAGAAAACGTGTCAGGTAGACAGCGCTGCAAAATGAATGAATTAAAAGATGTGGTTGAAGTCGTGATGACGAAATGCGTCACCACATGGCTGTACGGCAACTGGTAGGGACACATCACAGTCAACCGGAAGTGAAGTTCCGGCATATATGAATACACGTCAAAGAGGGGTCTTCACAAGGCAATGTCTTCCATATTTATTTGCAAATATGTGCAACTAAAACATCTGTTTTACTTTTTAATAAATGCTAATTATAAATTAATTGGAGAGGTTTACATTTTTATTCAATATGATGGGTTAACCTTACTGAAGTTAAGTCTGATGTCCAGCAGTGTGACCTGGAGCCGCTAAAGCCGTATTTACATTCTGCTTCAATGTGAACTAGCTGCTTCCAAAAGACAGGCTGGTTATTCAACTTAAAGCGGAAGAAAACCCATCCATAAAACAGTTTTATTTCTGGCACGTGCCGGAAATGTAACACTCCCATTGGTTGTGCTCTCAACCAAACTGTCAAACCATCCAATGGCTGGTGTCATAACTTATCACATGTGCAGCATCATGGCAGTTGTAGATTAACCACTTAAAGACCGGGCCTATTTTTCAAACTTGTTGTTTACAAGTTAAAATCATTTTTCTTTGCTGGAAAATTACTTAGAACCCCCAAACATTATATATATTTTTTTCTAACACCCTAGAGAATAAAATGGCGGCCGTTGCAATACTTTTTGTCACACCGTATTTGCGCAGTGGTCTTACAGGCGCACATTTTTGGAAAAAAATTCATGATGTTACGCAGAGTAAATTGATACCCAACATGTCACGCTTCTAAGTCACGCTTCTAAATCGCTCGTGGAATGGCGACAAATTTTTACCCTTAAAAATCTCCATATGCAATGTTTAAAAGACATCCGGATGTGGTTAAACAGAGACAAAGATGGCAGCTACCTTGGCTGAAAATGATAGGGGGGTTTACTTACACTTTATAATTAAGTAGGTCTCCCATCTTCCAATAGCACCCCCTAATGGTGATCAAGAACAACCAGCTTTTAGAAGAACATGATGTAAATACAGAGCTGGGAGACTGCATCAAGACACTGCTTGAAATGAAACTTAACTTGAGTCTCAGTCAATTCAGCAGGGACTGGCTGAGATTCGAACCTTGTATGGGCAGACTGATTGTACCCAAGTTGATTCATCAATTGACTTGGGTACAACCAGCATGTCAGATTTTTAGGTGCGATTATTGCCAATGATCACTGTATTCTCCTGGCAGGGATGGCTTCTCAGTCCTCCCTCTGGGAGAACACAACAGCTCTGTAGGAGGGATATCCCATCACCACTAACTGTGTTGATGGGGAAATTGAGTGATTTTCTTTCCTGCAACCAATCATTGCAGGAAAGAAAATCGTATTATCTATGGCCTGCTTTATCCTTAGTACACATTACCTGACATATTGGCATTTGTTTACAGGTTGCACATTCAAGTACCAATTCTAGATCCATAGTAAATGTGTTAAGGCTCACTAACTTTTAACCTTTTTCTTACGTTAGATACAGTATATCTGAAATGTTATTTTATAAATCCACAGACTTGGATCCACAGACAGGTGCCAAGCATACAACCATCTACCACTCCTTCTAAACTTAGATGATGTATTACTCTGTGTTTCCACAGGACTTGTATATGCGTCGCTTATCTCTGATTCATTTTCCTAACCTGATTTCTTTCTTATCTGCTTCTTTAAAAAATTAATTTCCACTCATAGGTAACCACGGATGCAGAAAAGAGAAATCTGATGGAGTACCGTAGAATAAAAAAGGAAGGGAGGAATTGATATATTAAAACAAACATTTGGATTGTAACATCATTCTCTGCATCATTAGGCTGTGAGAGCAGAGAATTTTGAAGATGTGCTCCTCGGGAGTGGGTCCCTGATGCTCTGCACGCACATGAAGTGGGTTGAATGACACTGGGTGTCATTTAGCCTGGAATAGGACCAGCACTGGACCACAGTGCTGAGTCTTTGGGGGACAGCACCAAAGAGTCAATATTGCACTCTGAGTTGCATTTTTTTTTTAGAGCAGCTCAAGAATTTAAAAAATGTTACAGACTTTAAAAGAGAAGTATGTTTTGTTTTTGTTTTTTTATTGCCCATTCATACTTAACTAGGTGGATGGAGCAGAACGATGCTGCATCTGTCCCCACCCACCTCTGGACTGAGAACCGTGCCACGAACACCGCCGATGGCTCGGTTCTCACTCCTCCCTGAGTGGAGAGCTGCTGCCTGTCAGTCAGCATCTCTTCTGCTCTGCTCCTGCACGCTCATTGGAGCGCTGAGCTGTGACGGGGCGGGGAGCGGCCACCTCAGTGTCTCAGCGGCTTGCTGAAAGGCTGAGAATGCCATCAGTCCAGGCAGCTGGCGGATCCAGACTCCCTAAGTCGGGATGATGCGCTGTCTCGACTGATCCTGGGGACGTCACAAGAGAGCGGACTCCAGACTGCTCCCTGCTGAAAACGGGTCACAGGAGTGCAAAATGAATTGCACTCCTGTGACCCTTAGGAGAATCCCAGCCTAAAACGCTAAGGCTGAACTTCTCCTTTAAGGTTTTGGGATGAATGATAAAGTTAAGTTATAGGATTAAACTAACTGAAACCAGATAATTTTCTGGGTAGGAAATAGGTTTAACGGTTTGGTAAGTGTTGAAGCCAGTTCACATATCTCCGGGGTGGCGTCTTTGGCTTCGTTTCAGGGCCGAATTCAGGCAAAGAATCAGCCCTGATTCATCCCTGAAACGGAGAACAGGAACTACAGTGTTTCTGTGCGATCCACGGCCGGTTTAGATGTGAACCGAACCTTAAGGGGTCAGCCCATTTAAAATACATATTTTAGTTTTGGTACCTTCAGGAGCAAAAAACATTCCTAACATCTCTTGGGAACTCAAATGGTGAGATCTCTGTGCTGGGTTACTGGGCCAACACATCTGCTGTGGCCATCATGAGAAGTTTCTGATCTCTCTGATGGATTTTTAAACCATTTTATTATTTGTAGAGGGTAACAGGAAAACTGAGACACAAAGGTGAGCGGGAACACCCAAACTCCCAGATAGTAGGTGGAACTTGCTGTTGGAGTATCTAAAATGTATAAGAAGGTTTTGGGCAAACTGATCCTTTAAGTTTTGGGTACTGATTTTTTGAGGAGTTGGAGGTGGTCGAGCATTAGTGTTTCTAGTAAAATCTATGTTTATTTTCAGCACTGAAAGCCCCAAACCCAAAAATTTACTGTACCAGGTTGCAGGTGTTGAAATCCAATATGTTTAACCACTTGCCCTACCGTGGATATCTCCTAAACCGTTCAGGTTTAGGAGATATCCACGGTAGCTACAGGTAAGCCTTATTATAGGCTTACCTGTAGTAAAAAGTGGTTTGTAAGGGTTTACAACCACTTTAAACCAGCCATATAAGTTAATAGGTCTGATTTACAACCCCGAATTCCAAAAAAGCTGGGACACTGTCTAAAATCAACATAAAAACAGAATGCAATGATTTGCATTCTCATAAACCCATATTTTATTCACAATAGGAAGTTTGGGTGCTAAAATGGCCTGCCTGCAGTCCAGACCTTTCACCAATTGAAAATATTTGGCGCAAAACAAAAATTATGACGAAGAAGACCCAGGACTGTTGAGCAATTAGAATCCTATCTCAGGCCAGAATGGGACAACATTCTTCTCAAGATGCTGCCATAAATTTCCAAACGACCTTATTTTTTTCTTAAAATGGTACGCTTTCTCAGTTTAAACATTTAATATGTTTTCTATTTTCTATTATAAAAAAATATGGGTTTATCTAATGTATGTTTTATGTATGTTGAAAATCTCATGCATGTTTACTTATCTATATGCTTTCCATGTCACCTCTCAATACTGCATCACAAAGAATTACAAAAAGTTATTTTAAAAAAAGACATTGAATTACTTTTTTAATAAATCCATAACTGCACTATTATTTTCTGTCACACTGGGGAAATTTCCCTTTACATCCTTTCCTGGAGACGCAACAGGAAATGAAAGGAAATCTCACCAAAATGAAGAGAATCTCTCTGTTAGACAGTTGTCTTTGAACTTTTATCCACTTTGGAGCATTTACCCTCAACTCTTACTCTAGTGACAACTTTAAAATTGTGTTCCCATCATTTTTTGTTTTCAAGACAAACATAGAGAGGGAATCAATAACCCTTCCTTACCTTATCCAAAACCAAAAAAGATTTTGCCCTTGCAGACAATTTAAAGTAAACCTTTACTGGGAGAAGGACTGCCCCTTGAAAACTTCTGGCCTTCCTATAAAAATACTATTTTCCTGGTGGTGTCCTGCATCATTACTTTCTAAAGTCACTGAGCCAGACATGCCTATTATTTGAGGAAAGTGGAACGATAGCACTGGACCCGTACAGTTATCTTACTGGTATTTTTTAGCATAGGATATTGATGATGGTGTAAATGATCTGGTTCCTGGGCAGGCGGCTTCTACAACCCAGAGGATCTCCACACTCTCCTTGGCTTGCAGTGTAATGTAACGGAAATTGAAAATGAAGCACCACACCACTGCTAAGAGGTCCAGATAAAACTTTTCATGGAATAAAGTTGTATGTGGACCTCTTAGCAGTGGTGTGGTACTTCAATTTCAATTCTTTTTACAAGCATGCCTATTAGACAGAGTAAAGTCATATCTCATGATCTGCATACTTGGTCCAGGTCATTTCACAGAAAAGTTAAAGCCACTAGATAATTATGACAGCCAGGCAAGAAACAGAGGTCAGCAATGGCAATCTCCATAGTCACACTGTTTGTAATGTCTAACACTACCACTTGTATCAGTAAAACAATAAATACAAAGATTACAGTCCCCTTTTAAATTTTCTTTTTCTGTATTATTTAATAATGTTTTTCAACTTGACTATGGTGCCAAATAGATGTTCTTAATACACCTTTTACGATTCCACTGATGATTTGTGTCCTTTGAAATGTATTTAAATTGTTTATTCAGTGTATCTTCTTTGAATAACACCTTCTTTTCATCATGTGTGTCATAAATTGTGTGCTGCTGAGAATAAATTGACAGCAAAATGTATTATTTGATATTTTTCTCCATCGTTATATTTTTTCTTATTGTACGATCTTTCTGATAAGACAGGGACGGGGGGCAATCCAATTATCAATGTTTACCGCCGACAAACACTTTGAATACAAGGAAGCTGTTTTCAAAGCCAGTGAAAAGTACAGTCCATGACCACCTTTTCTCTTATCTGAAGGGATATAATTTAGTTTAAAACACTTCAGTTGGTCGGAGCTTGTCTGCGTTCAAGGCTGGATTTTCTTTTAATGAAACTTCACTCCTAAAAATTTTTAAGGTTCGGTCTTTTGTACTTGTTATTGGTACAAGTGGCTTGATTTAAGGAAGAATCCACTTTAGACCAATGTTCAATAATTACCTCCTGTGCTTTCAAAAGGCATGATTCTGTACATCTGCAACATTCCTCTTACTCTTTCTCATAAGCATAAAATGCTCCAGCTCTGTCTTTATAGAAATTTTTAACTCTATTATTAATGAGAGCTAGTACTTTACCCATTAAGGTCAAAAGTACAACCTGCTCTCTCTGCTGTCCATAATTACTCTCCTCCATGTTCTCCTTTGGCACCAAAATCACTGTTTAAGGCATAAGTGTGCGCAGCCTATTACATTAGGGTGTGCACCCCAAAGCTCATATGTGTGCATATACTGTATTTATAGGGCATTAGGGCAATGGACAGTGTCGGTAGAGCAGTGAACGGTGTCAGAAGGGCAGAGATTGGTGTCAGTAGTTTATTTTTTATATATTTTTTTATTATGACATTTTTACAATTTTTTAATTTTTTACAAAAATGTTTTTACAATTTTTTATTACTTTTTTTTTCAATTTTTTTAGGAGCTCCATTGGGGGGCTTTGTTGAAATATCATGGGTCTAAACAGACCCCTAATGTCTCTCTGTGCATTAGCGGGTGCTAGGAAGTGGGTGGAGCTCTGTGTATTGGGGGTGCTAGGTGGGGGGAGATCTGTCTATTGGGGTAGCTCTGTGAATTTAGGGTGCTAGGAAGTGGGGAGATCTGTATATTGGTGGTGCTACGGGGTGGGGGAGCTCTTTACTAGGGAAGAGGCGGGCTCTGTTCTTTGGATAGGGCAAGCTAGGGGTGGTGGGAGCTCTGTTCTGGGGGGGTGAGCTTTGTGTATGTGTGGGAAAAAAAGGAGCTCTGCATTCTCGCAATGGGGGGGCACAGTTTCCCATCTTCGCCCTGGGCACCGATTGACCTTACCCTAGCACTAGCACTGCATAGAGCTAACACTTTACTTTTCTTAGAGAAGAACTTAATTAAAATAATAACTCTTTAGTAGTCAGCAACTGATGAGATGTTAAGCTCCTTTGTCAAGGATATGTAATGTACAGTACAGCCTACAGAGTACAGTGGTCAGGACTATGTAATAAACAACTTAACATATACAAAGTAAACAAAGTATGTAACATCCAACATAGCATTAGAAGTGCATAGATAAGGAGTATGTAATGTGAAACCTAGTAGGTAGTGAGCAGTGGATAAGAGTGTGTAATGTACAACATAACATATGGGGATCAGGAATATGTAACATATAACATAGAAAATACAATGTAGTAGTAAGATTATGTAAGATAAAACCCCTTACATTGCTGTCCAGTGGCAGGAAACATAGCACCCCAATCACTGGTTGTCAGTGGCACCAAAAAGTTTCTCCTTCCCTAATCATCAGTGGTTGGTGGCAATAAAAACATTCTATTTCCCCAATCATTGTGGATCAGTGGCAGTTAGAAGGTCCCCTCTCCCCAGTCATTGGTGGTCAGTAGCACTAGAAAAGTTCCCTCTTCGAAAATATTTATCGGTCTGAGGAAGAAAAATGCCCCCCCCCTCTGCAATCATTGGTGGCCAGCGACAGTAAAAAGGTTTCCCCTCCCCAATCATTGGGGTCAGTGGCAGTGAAAAGTTTCACCCCTCTCCCAATCACTGGCGCACAGTGGCAGTAACCAGGTCCTCCTCAATCACTGGTCACCATTTCCAAATAAAAGGTCTCTACAAGTTTGCTTTTAAGAAAAAAAAAACATATTAATGTGCCTGCCACTTCTACCCACATGGATGACGTGATGACCTTTGATGTGGTATGGTTGTTAGTCCCATATGAGAACTTTCACATTGGAAAGCATGTCAGCACACCTAATTATGCCTAATGAGGTGCCCAGATATCCATATTTAATGCCTGGATATAATGCAGATTTAGCATATCAGCTCTATTCACATTTACATTGCTGCATAAGCATATACTAGTTGCCACTGAAAGCTGAGCTCATTCGTTTGAGAGTATAAGAACGCATCTGTTGCCCAGCATGGAGTTGCTTTACAGGAGAAACTTGTCATATCTCCAATAGTGCATGATCACTCATGTCTAATGTCCATGTATGGCTGCCGAGTGATGCCTATTGGGATCAAGCATCCACCATGTAAGCTGCTAGTGATCCTGCCATATGGTAATTCCTTCTATCAAGCCAATATTAAATTGTACTTTCCTACAATATCCTGTGTCTGGTTTCCATTTGGCACATGACTATAATAGTATTTCTGGCATGACCCATGGGCACGGTTTCAGGCAACCCTTTACTGGCTTAACATTAACATTGGCTCGACCTAGATATAATCCCATGATTTACTTAGATCAGTGTTTCTCAACCTTTTTCAGTTAAGGCTCCCTTTAAAATTATGGACAATCTCAAGTCACCCTTTAAAATGATGGACAGTCTCTGGGCACCCCTATTCTAAAATGCAAAAAACTATTCTAATAGTTTTACATAATACATCAACATCCACACGCGTAGGACACCCAATGGTAGAGGGGATTTATTCTTCCAAATCCAATACACTTTTGCACACTGGTACTGACTAGTATTCCAACGTTTCTCCTCTCCCTCAGTTTTTCTCCATCACTCAGCTAATGTGACCCCAGCATTGGCAGAGAGGAACAGAGGAGAGTCATTGGTTGTTAATATGCCAACGGCTAGAAGGTCGTAATGGTGCACAATGAAAACCTGTGGCTTTGTGAAACTAAAAGGCAGGTTTCATCCATCTGCTGGCTTGTATACTATTTTGGGGCAATTTTTAGGCATTTTGTCAAGGCACCCCTGAAGAAACCTTAAGGCACCCTGGTTGAAAGAGGCTGACTTAGATCAAGTTGGACTGATTGTTGCATGGAGAACCTTTTTCAAACAAGAGCACAGCTATTGCTAATTTATCATCATATCATTGTGCAATATTTAAGTATAGCGTTGATATGTTTGCCACCTTGGGCATGAGTGCTTTGCTATGCATGGCTTAGCAACCTGCCTTTAGATCTACTGTAAGAGCAATTTTACAATGAAATGTTATGCTGTTGTGTTCTTGGAAATGTATTATCTAGCTTTGTTCAATGTCTACTTTTTGATAGAGATTGCTTTCTGGTTCTCTCTTGAGAGAAAAGTTTCCCCTTCCTTTCACTTTACTAACTTAATAACTAACATATCAGTATAAATGTCACACAACTTCATAAAACGCAATCTTTCTAAAAATTAACTCATAATATTCCTCACTCTCCCCGTCAAGATCAATAAAACAACCATCAGTCCCTCTGCTCAAGTCAGAGTGTCAAGTGTAATCCTAAACTCTGTCCTCTCCTTTCAGTCCAAATCCAATCACTGTCCAAATCTTGCCGACTTAACTTCTGTAACATTAACAAAAATATGCCCTTTCTTAACCAATGAAACCACCAAGCTACTAATTCCCTCCCTTGTTATCTCTTGCCTCAATTATTACACCTCCCTACTCATTGACCTATCTCTAAACAGTCTGTTTTCCCCTTCAGTCTATCATGAATGTTACTGCCACACTCTTTTTACTTACTAGCTGCTGAGGGTCCACCACCTCACTTTCCAATTTCTTGCCAAATACTCCATTGGCTTCCAGTCACCCAACAAATACATTTGAAAAATACTAACAACAAGCAAAGCCATCCACAACTCTGCCCCAAACAACATCACAAATCCTGTCTCAAAATATCACCCAAACCTTCCCATCCAATATCCTGTTCTCAAGCTCCCTTGTCTCCTAATCCCATGCTCACATCCAAGACTTCTCCAGGGACTTTCCTATCCTCTGGAACTCTCTACCTGAATCTGTCTGGCTTTCTTCTACAGTGTCCACCTTTAGGCAATCCCTAAAAACTCTTCAGGGAAGCCTTTCATGTCTCTACCAAAAAATTTAACTAAAAGTGAAAATGAAAATAAATTTCCCCTTAACATTCGTACCAGACCCTTATTCAGGCTTACAGCCTGGGTGGCTAGAAAAGGGAGGGCAGCAAGTCTACAGTCGTTCCTACCTGAACCATAGCAGGCCACATGTATCTTGTCCCTACTACTGTTTCAAATTGACAGATCCACAGACAGTTTCTGTTTTCAAACAAACAAGCCAGAGATGCTGGGTGACGTCATTGCCCAAAAGCTTCTTCTGTGCCTTGATGCTGTCAATGGAGTAGATAGCAAAAGGGGGTTAAACAACACTATGGGGTTGATTTATTAAAACTGGAGAGTGCAAAATCTGGTGCAACTGTGCATGGTAGCCAATCAGTTTCCAACTTAAGCTTGTTCAATTAATCTTTGACAAAAAAAAAAAACTGGAAGCTGTTTGGTTTCTATGCAGAGCTGCACCAGATTTTGCACTCTCCAGTTTTAGTAAATCAACCCCTATGAGTTGCATGATGGCACTTAAAGATGGCTGAAAATTTTCAAATCATAAAAAAAAAAAAAATGTGTGGACAGAAGCCAAACATGGTGATATGCATTTTCAAGGTATGTGTTATGGCTTTTTAATGGTTGTAAAGGGTATTTGTTATTAAAATAATAAACATGGTATACTTACCATGTTATTGCTTATTTAAAATGGTACTGCACAGAGCAGCCCAGAACTTCCTCTTCTGGGTCTCCCATCGATGCTCTTGGCTCCTCCTTTTCTCTGTTCGCCACAACAGAAAGCAGTTTCCAATGGTGGTACACCTGTGGGCCATATCCTCAGCCGGGCTGTGTGTGTCCATTGACACAGAGAGCATGGCTCGGCCCAACCATCCGCTCCCTCTTCAGAGGGCCAATGGATCCCACTCCTGTTTCTGAGCCTGTGAGATGAGAGAGAGAGAGAGAGACATCAGTGCTGCTGCAGGCGGGCACAGTGCTGGATCAAGATAGTACTCAGGTAAGTATAATGTGAGGCGAGGGGGGGGGTACAACTAGTGGGACATTTTTGTTACCTAAACCACTTGACCTCCAGAAGATTTACCCCCTTAATGACCAGGCCATTTTTTGTGATATGGCACTGTGTTACTTGCGATACGGCACTGCGTAACTGATAATTGCGTAGCTGTGCGATGCTGTACCCCAAAAAAGTATTTGATTTTTTTTCCCACAAATAGAGCTTTCTTTTGGTGGCATTTGATCATCTCTACATTTTTTTTTTGCGCTATAAACAAAAAAACCCCCTCAATTTTGAAAAAAACTATTTTTTTTACTTCCTGCTATAAAACATATCCAATAAAAAATTTTAAAAAATTAATTTCTTCATCAATTTAGGCAAATATATAGTCTGCTACATATTTTTGGTAAAAAAATCCCAATAAGCGTATATTGATTTTTTTTTGCTAGTAATGGCGGCGATCAGCGACTTATAGTGGGACTGCAATATTGCAGTGGACAGATTGGACATTAACTGACACTTTTGACACTTTTTGGGGACAAGTGACACTAATGCAGTGATCAGTACTAAAAATATGTACTGTCACTGTACTAATGACACTGGCTGGGAAGGGATTAACATCAGGAGCAATCAAGGGGTTAACTGTGCCTATACAATGCTTGTGTACAGTGGGGGAGATGCTTTCACTAGTCCAAGGCATTGATCCATGTCCCTGCTTTGCAGGAACACAAGATCAATGCTTTCATAACGGACAGAACGGCGATCTGCCTTGATTACATAGGCAGATCATCGTTCTGTCTCTCTGCCTAATGATCAGCAGGTGCCAGCAGATATCGAGTCCGCGGTACCCACAGATCAGCTTCCGCTATGTATAATCACAGCGGCAGTGGGTTGCCGGCGCCCCAGACCCAGAAGTGCAGGATCACTACTACTAGGTATGTGATCCTGCACAGGAGAGCCGCCTTGCTGCCGTATGTGTAAGTTATACGGTCGGCAAGTGGTTAATGCAGGAAATGCATTAAGGTAAAAATTGTCTAGCCTTTAGAACCACTTTAAAGTCTATAGAGTAATTCCAAGGTGAATGTCCACTTTCTCAATCTCAACTCTATTAAAAAATAAAAAATAAATCCTTTAGATATAAAGAAATGAAAACATCAAAGCTATATACAGTAAAACCGTGGATTGTGAGCATAATTTGTTCCGGAAACATGCTAGTAATCCAAAGCACTTGTATATCAAAGCAAATTTCCCCATAAGAAGTAATGGAAACTCAGATGATTCCTTCCAGAACCATTTATTCATAAGTCCTTCAGTTTATAGTCCATATAAAAAGATTATAGTAATGTGATAGGTTGTGTAACCATAAAATGTCCATCCGCAAATGGAAGCCTCCACAAGGGGATTACAAGCAAAATCCAACAGGAGCTCCAGAGTATAAAAGAGAAGAGAGGAAGAGTGTAGCAATAAACTTATATTTAATGAAGGTACAACATTTAGCAACTCACATGGTTGATAATTAAAAGAGGCCCATCTAAGTATGCAGGCATCCGGGGTAAAGCTGTCCACATAGACCGTCCTCCACACCACCGCCTCTCACCGCTCAGTCTGCAATCATGACCGGGAAGACTACTCTGCAGTAGAGCGATCTGAAAGCGAGGCTTGATGCGCTCGTGGAACGCTGCGTGGAAGGGATGATGTCGATGGTGGTGTGTGGTGGTTTATACTCAGTTGTGACAGGACGCTACTTGTTTATCAAGACATCGCTTGTATATCAAGTCAAAATGTATCAAAAATGTTGCTTGTCTTGCAAAATGCACTCAAACCAAGGTTTTAATGTATTCGATTCTCGTCTTCCATGTAATGCACTTTCCTTTGATTTACTTTGACTCAAGGGTACCAACAAAGCCACAAGGCCAGGTCTTTGGCAAAATAATCCATATCAACAGGTAAGTGAATACGAAGAATCGGGAAATGAACATTTTTTCAACCGTCTTCTGACCAAAGGTGAAAGCATCACGTCGGTAGAATAATTCAAATCATTTGAATGTCACTGGGTTAAATATAACTTTTTCTATGCCCTTCGCCGTGATCAGCTGTTTTAACGTTAGGCAAGAATCTTTCTGTATAAACTGGTCATTACAAGAACGATTTCATAGAACTAGAATAGACGTGAGCATTAAAGGATGGTTGTTATGGCAGCAGCCTATGCATCAAATTCTGCCAGTAATTTTCAGTCATTCGACCTTCTGTCTACCAAAACAGTTTGTACTCTGCAGCTACTTAGGGGTTGAAATCTCAAACTGTCGACAACAGGCAAATGAGCAAAGCAGGCGTATAAAAGAAGAGATCTATTAAAGGCAGAAGATAGTGTAAGTTCAAAGAAATTAGTGTTTCATTACATACTGCAGAAACATTCCTATATCTTTCATTCTACCTTTTAAAAAAAAAAAAATCACATTCAGCTCTGAAAAGAAGTTGACATTGTACATTGGTCGCCTTTTTTTTCCCCAGTACTTAAAGAGCCCCTGTCACCACTTCCTTATTTTTTATATTTTATAATTACTATGGGAGGGCAAATATCATATTTAAAATTGGCTCTTCTGTTTAAATCTAAATTCCAGGCTAACAATTGAACACAGAGATGAAATATTTGAATATATAATACCTGAAGGTGTTGCTACCAGGGGCAGCCCGTCCATTAAGGATACATGGGTGCCACCCCCCTTGTCCATCGCCACCTCCCCTATCCATGCGTCCGGCCCCTTTCAGGACACCGGTGCATGGATTCCAATGCGGGGGGGGGGGCTGTTTTTCTTTTCAAGCGCCGATTAGATCCAGAGACTCTAATAGGCTTCAATATAGGGTGGGCTTGGGTCATAGAGAGTGCGCTCGGAACCCACCCAGGTGTGTTACAGCAGCGAATCAATATTCGATGTTGTAACATTGATCCTCCTCCCGGCCAATCAGGAAGTGGGTTTTGACATCAGTCAGCCAATTGGTTGAAAGGACAGGCGATCCTATTGGACGACTAGGAGGAGGAGGGAGGAGTTGCATGTGCGGAAGCCGCCGTGATGCAGAAAGGACACAGGAGCAGGTACCCAGCACCCAAAGGAGCCCACAACCCGCCACCCATAGGAGTCCGCAACCAGGCATCCTGCCCGCAGCCCATAGGAGCCCGCAACCTAGCCCCTACCTGCCGCTCGTAGGAGCCCACAACCTGGCCCCTGCCCACCGCCGTAGGAGTCCACCTACTCATGCAACTGATGGGGTAGGTGCCGGGGTAGGGGGGGTGTCGCTGAGCGCACGCCCGACCGTCCGACCAACCGCCCGACCACCCAGAATGGGGGCTTGTTTGCCGCCCCCCCAAAAAAAAAAAAACCACCAGCCGCCACTTGTTGCTACATGCTCTATCATGCAACCTGAAAATATCAACATCCATAAACTTGTAGCTTGAGACTTTTGTAGGCACGTACTAGAGAGGTATAATCTTATAACCACTTTAAAATCACAAATGACTTTATTCAATACAAAATATATATATATACCATTTTCCCCGAAAATAAGACCTAGCGTGAGTTTCTGGCATAGCTGCAATATAAGCCCTACCCTGAAAATAAACCTTAGTTAAAGTCCTTGTAAAATTATGTAATCCGTTCTGTAAAAGATTATATAATGTGCAGTGTGTCTCCTTGTGTAACTTTATTGTGGAAAATACCTTATTTACAGCACTTCCGGGCGCGCATGTAACCCGCCGGAGATCTTCTTCTCTCCTGCCGCCTGACATCAGCATCCCATCCCTCTGCAATGCTGGGAGTGGGGAAGAAGAGCTCCGGCGGGTCATGTGAGTGCCTAGGGGTGCTGTAAACAGGGTATTTTTCACAACAAAGTTACTCAAGGAGACACACTGCATTATATAATCTTTCTACAGAATGGATTACATGATTTTATAAGGACCTTACCTAAGGTTCATTTTCAGGATTTCATCATTCTGACTCCTGAGCTGACAGAGGGAGAGAAGACGGGACACAGGAACTTTTTTGTACATACCTTAAATAAATAAGACATCCCCTGAAAATAAGCCCTAGTTTGTTTTTTGTTGTAGCTAAAATTAATATAAGACCCGGTCTTATTTTCGAGGAAACATGGTATCACGGCTAAGTTTGCAACATTATTGTAGTCCAAATAAATGTTTTCAATGTACCAGGAGTCTCCAAACTTTCTAAACAAGGGGGGTTTCTGAAGCTCTATCATTGGTGTCAGTGGGAGGAATAGTGCCCCAGTGTCAGAGTCAGTGGCACACCGCATCCCTGGACCCTGGATGGTGATCACCAAGGGTTGATAGGTTTTGCCACTGTTTGGATTCCAAAAGTATGTCTCCAATCTGTCAGCCTTTTCAGTGCTGCTGACCATACCAGAATCCTCTTCTCACTAATTTCCATTCACTGTACAATCATACAGCTTCCCACCAACCTTAAATATTCCTGACTCACAACAGATTGATAGAGAATCCTGTGCAGCAACCAACTGGGCAGGATCCTCAGTTAAAGGGACGTACATGATGATAAACAAGACTTCAGCGACAGAGTGTGGCCAATACTGATCACAGGTTTTTAGACACGTGCACACGTGAAATTTGTTCGTTTTCGTTTTATCCGGGTTTTTTTTGTTTGTTTTTCAGGTCATTCGTTATGATCGCAATTCGTAAATTTGTAAATTAGAAAATTCGTAAATGCGAAAATTTGAAAGAATAACTAACTAACTAACTAATGATAACTATTAAATTATAACTATTGGAATTTCCTTTCAAATTTGGCTGTTAGTGAACGTAACGAATACGAATTTATCCGAAGTTACGAATTATCCGAAATAACGAATGCCACATCTAAACAAATGGAACGGAATAAATAATAATTATAATAAAAATAAAACATTTTTATTATTAATATTGTTATTTATTATTATTAATTCATTACATTCCATTAGTTTAGATATGGCATTTCGGATAATTCGTTATGTTAACTAACAGCCAATCAGCTTCCAATTTTTTTTTTGTGTGAAAATGTAACCACTTCAGCCCCAGACCAGGCCTTTTTTTGTGATATGGCACTATGTTACTTTAACTTACAATTGCGCGGTCGTACGATGCTGTAACCAAATACAATAGATGTCCTTCTTTTCCCACAAATAATGCTTTCTTTTGTTGGTATTTTATCACCTCTGCGGATTTTATATTTTGCACTATGAACAAAAAAAGACCGACAATTTTGAAAAAAAAAAACTATATTTTTTACTTTCTGCTATAAAACATATCCAATAATTTTTTTTTAAAATCTAATTTCTTTATCAAATCAGGCCAATATGCATTCTGCTACATGTTTTTGGCAAAAAAAAGTCCCAATAAGCGTATATTGATTGGTTTGCACAAAAGTTATAGCATCTACAAACTTTGGGATATATTTATGGAAATTTTTTTTTTTTTTTTACTAGTAATGGCGGCGATGAGCGATTTTTAGCAGGTTTACGACATTGTGGCGGACAAATCTGACACTAAGTGACACTTTTTGGGGGCCAGTGACACCAATACAGTGATCAGTGCTTAAAAAAAAAAGCACTGTCACTGTACTAATGACCCTGGCAGGGAAGGGGTTAACATCTGGGATGATCAAAGGGTTAAATGTGTTCCTAGGGAGTACTTGCTAACTGTGTGGGGGGGTTGCTTTGACTGGGGGAAGACAGATCCATGTTCCTGAAAGAACTGCAATCTGCCTTGTTTACATAGACAGACTGTCGTTCTAGCTCTCTCAGGAAGGATTGGCAGGTGCCGGCGAACATCAGGTCTGCCGGGCCAGCTGATTGGCTCTTGCTGTGTCCAATCACAGTGGGAGCAGGTCGCTGGTGGCGCGCATGCGTGCCCCCGACCTGAAAATCAAAATGACATACAGGTACGTGATTTCGCGCTGAAGGGCCAGAAGCAGTTGACGGAACAAGCTGAAATTAGAAGTTGATTAGCTACCATGCACAGCTGCACCAGATTTTGCACGCTCCAGTTTTACTAAATCAACCCCAGTCTTCCGAACAATTTTATTCTGTGACTTCAATTTTAATGCCCAACCCTCTATTCCTTCCATTGGAAATCTTTTGCCCACACTCTCTACATAAATCAGAGTTCCACTTCCATTTAGCCTTTAGCTCCACAGGGAATCCTCTTCTCACTGCCTGCTATTCGCTGATCAACCCTACAGGTCTTCCCACCAACCTTAAAGCTGTTGTAATCCACAGACATGAAATATGAACAAAGCATATCATTTTATAGTGTGTACTTGCCTCACTTAAAAGCACAAAATGTTGTTACTGTGTGCTGCTTTGTTCCTCTGCTATCAGATGAATCACTTCTGACAATTTTTCCTGACACCAAGAGAAAAATGGTGACAGGGGAGGGACCTTCAGCTGATTGACAGCCTCAGCTCTGTTCCTGTGAGCTGTGTGGAGGAGGGGGGGGAGGGTTCTTCCCTCCAATAAGCTGTCAGATCTCTCCTCACTGTCTGTAGACGTCAGGAGCGTGTGCGATCCTACTCCAACACAGCTGCTGGTTCCGTCTACCTGGTTTTGGCTATGGCACTCTCCTTGGATATAGACAAAAATAATTCTGCGCTGCCAAAGTACAAAGTAAGCAGCTAACACAACCAACAAAGGTAATAACAATAGAATACAAAAATGAGTGTAGCGCTATAAAAATATATAGAAAAGTCCAATGTCGTAAACATTAAACTGACAGTTCAAAGTGGAGCTGACAAAGAAGAAACTTCCTGAGGAATGGGACGGAAAAATCTTCAGGGGCTAGACACTTCAAATTCATACATCATCTGGAGTGAAAATATACACACCACCAACAATGAAGAGGCTTACCGGATTGAATGGACCCGCCAGGGCATACGCCAAGAGGGGTCAGATATTTTTAGGTGGTGAGTGTCTGAGGACAACCTGGAGGAACGATGAAATGGTTCTCACGTTGCTGTGTCAACCAAACGGATGCCTAAACCGAGGAGTGTGGAACAACTGACACGTGGACTGGGTCCCTCGGAGCGGTGTTAGAAACCGAATGGTGGTGGTGATAGACAGAAAAAGAAAAGAAGGGCCAAATAGTGTAAATCCTTATAAAACTGAAAATTTTATTAAAATGGGTATACACTCACATGCAGATCCATTAAAAAACAGCGCTATGATAAAAGTGGTGACAGTGGGGTCCTATCCGATGCGTTTCATCTTCATAGATGAAGACGGAAGATTTTTCCGTCCCATTCCTCAGGAAGTTTCTTCTTTGTCAGCTCCACTTTGAACTGTCAGTTTAATGTTTACGACATTGGACTTTTCTATATATTTTTATAGTGCTACACTCATTTTTGTATTCTATGGCACTCTCCTTGTCTGTCTGTCCACCTGCAAAATGATTTATTGTTGCCAGACTCTGGTTGGAGACCATATCTGATTTAAGTCAGCCAAACCTTCAGTCTCATGCTTGTGATATTGCGTTTGTAACTTTTCCAAGCTATGACCTTGGACTGGATAACGACAATTCTCTGAACTCTGCCTGCCTTTTACCTGGAATGTTATTGAACCGCTCTGCCTGTCTGCCAACTGCAAATACCTGCTTGCTTTGCTCAGTTCATGAATGCCCTTGCATGGTGGCCAGGCACTATAGCATTGTGTATAAGTCCTGGGGGCAACTGAGTACTGGTAGGCCTGCTTGCCTTATGAGAAAGGGGGCTGCTGTAGGTGAAGACCACAGTAGCCAGCTATAGTGTCTGACCACCTGCCGTTGGGGTAAGCGTGACAGTAGAGAAGAGAACACTGCAGATAGACAGGTACAACTTACTGCATGTAGGCGGATGTGTTTTATCTCTGTGGCCAAGTCACTTCACTGGGTATAAGTGAGGGTTTGCAACCACTTTAAATATTCCTGACAAATACAAAAGATGGACAGAGAATCCTGTGCAGCAACCAGTTGGGCAGGAACCCCTGTTATAGGGAAATGTACAAGGAAAAGAGAGCGCACGGCTACCCTAGTGTAATTCCATTTTAATGATGCAAATGCAAAATCAAACAATAGAGGATTGCACTCACAAACATGGGACTTAGATCGCATGTACAGCAGGATGTATGTCTCCCTTCCGGGCCTGTATAACTGGGTTGGCTCCCAAGACCGAGTGGTGATGGTATGAGAAGTCACTCTGTTTCCTCGTCTCGTCAGGCTGTGTCTGCTGTAGGGCACGAGCACGGTCCAGCCGGCGCCGCATGACGTCACTCGTTGCCGGAGAGGAAGGACAAGGTGAGTGAGATGTCTCCTCTTCAGCTAACAAAAAGCGGCTGCCAAGACTACATGTTTCGGAGGCATGGCCTCCTTCTTCATCTCACCCCTGTTATAGGGCCCTACATGATGATAAACAAAAAATCAGCAGTCAAACTGAATGAGACCATGACAGTCACAGGCTTTGGTGTCCCTAAATGGACAACTTTGAGGCATCCAATGTCCACCATACCACACTTGTTCCTTGAAGATGAATTGCTGGAGGATCCTGAATATTGTGGTTCTCAAAATGATGGGAAAGACTCAGTCTGCCAATAAAAGCACTGCAAATGTGCAAAGCTCAAAACAGGATTTATGAAATGGCTTAAACAGTTTTAATCTGTGACTTGGTGAGAGGAAATAGGAGTTTTGCTTCTATCGGAAAGCATCTCGAATGAATTGGTTTAGTGTCAATTTGAAGCTGTGTAATCAGGAGCATTAAATGCAGCAGGGAACACATCCTCAACAATTTGGAAATGCAGAGCTTATAATTCATTGATTTTGTGACTAACCATTTACATCGGTGATAGATTGCACTGTATGTTGGGCTCACTCTTGCTTATTATGTTCTTACTCCCTAGATGCTTTTCTTGATAGAAGATCCTTTAATATTATTGTGTGCCTAATATGGACTGTCTCTCCCAGTTATCTGTGTTAACCTCAAAGAGAACATCACAATGCTCAGTATCAAAACATCTTTCTCCTTATAAAGAACTGTATCAGTTTAGTTGTTTAATACACCAAGAACAAAGAATTGAGTTTATTTGATCTGCATATATAAGAACATTTGCCTTTGAGGGCTTGTATAGACATAAGAGAATAAAAATGTTAAATTCCAGACTCACCCTGGATTAGGCTCCATCCATAGATATACCATCAAATTGTGGCCGTTTCATTTATGACGTCAATCTGCTTATTCCTTCTCATATTTTCTGCTGTACCTGACCCGTTTGATTATATTTAAAGGGTAACCCCAATTTTCTTAACCACTTGCCTACTGGGCACTTTAACCCCCTTCCTGCCCAGGCCAATTTTCAGCTTTCAGTGCTGTTGCACTTTGAATGACAATTGCGCGGTCATGCAACATTGTACCCATATGAAATTTTTTCACACAAATAGACTTTCTTTCTTTTGGTGGTATTTAATCACCACTAGCTTTTTATTTTTTGCTAAATAAATGAAAAAAGACTGAAAATTTTTAAAAACAAAAAAGTTTTTCATAGTTTGTTATAAAATTTTGCAAACAGGTCATTTTCTCCTTCACTGATAGGCTGTACTGATGGGCACTGATGGGAACTGAGGCAGCACTGATGGGCACTGATAGGCTGCCCTGATGGGCACTGATGAGGAGGCACTGATGAGGAGTCACTGATGAGGCTGCACAGTTAGGCGGCACAGATGGGCACTGATAGGCAGCACTGATGGGCACTGGTAGATGGCACTGATGGGCACTAATAGGCAGCACTGATAGGTGACACTGATGAGGAGGCACCAATGGGCACTGATTGGCAGCACTGATGGGCATTGATTGGCAGCACTGATGAGCACTGATTGGCAGCACTGGTGGGCACTTATAGTAGGGCAGGGGAAAAAATCGATTTAAATCTTGAATCAAATTGAGAGGTCAAATCGATTCAAAATGTAAGTAAATCGATTTTTTTAGATTTTTTTTTCACTGCGCCGGTCCTGAGGAGCTGCGGGCAGGAGTCTTTAGGCGAGGCGGCGGCTTCGGCCTAGTCCGCGGCTTCGGCCTAGTCCGTGAGACTGGATGCCGCGGACTGGGCCAAAGCCGTGACCTCACCTAAAAACTCCCGCCTGCAGCTCCCCAGGACCGGCGCTGACACCACGTCGGTCCTGAGGAGCTGCTGGCAGGAGTTTTTAGGTGAGGCCAGACGCCGCAGACTAGGCCGGTGAAAAAAAAAAAAAAAACTCGATTCGAATCGTGAATCAAGTCTTTTTTTTTAAGAAAATCTCAGATTTTTTTTTTTTTCAGAAAATCTCCCAGCCCTAACTTATAGGCAGCACTGTCGAGACCGCACTGATTGCCCTGATTATCAGTGTAGTTGTCCCTTTTACATAAGCTGGTTATCGGCTCTCCTCTCTGCTGTCAGCATTAGGAAAGGAATGCCGATAACGGCTTGTGTTTACATTGTGATCAGCTGTGATTGGACACAGCTGATCACATGGTAAAAGGCCGCTGATTGGCTCTTTACCCGGATCTGTGATTAGCTGTGCCCAAAGGACACAGTGATCCCAGAGCGTGCCGTGGCGGGCAAGATCACGGGAGGACGTCATATGACTCCCTCCCAGAACTGGCCAGCCGCTCTGTAGCTGTCATTCGGCTATAGTGCGATCAGCAAGTGGTTAATAATACTTTGAGGAATATTTACTAAAACTGTTGCACGCAGAATCTGATGCAGCTGTGCATGGTAGCTCAGCTACCATGACTAACTTCAGATTGTTCAATTAAGCTTTGGCAATAAAACCTGAAAGCTGATTGGTTTCTATGCACAGCTGCACCAGGTAAAAACAGGTTTGAGACCATTTTTTTACCACCCCCATCCAAGGGTAAATGAGCCCTAACAATGTCAATATATGTCCAAATATATACATTTTGCAGGAAGGGAACAAGGAAGAAAAGAGTGTAATGGTGGTGGTAATCTGTAGGAATACCAAATAATAATGCTGAAACATACAAATGTACATTGTAAATATATAGACATGTGCACTGCCAAAAAATGTGTTAGTTTTCGTTTCACTCGTTTATTTATTTTTTTCGTTTTTCGGGTCATTCGTTATGATCGCAATTCGTACATTCGTACATTTGTACATTTGTACATTCACACATTCGTACATTCGTAAATTCATACATTCGGAAATTCGGAAATTAGAAAATTCGTATATTCGTACATTTCTAAATTAGAAAATTCGGAAATTTGTAAATCCGAATTCGAAAATCTGAAATAGTAACTAACTATTAAATTATAAGTATTGTAATTTCCTTTCAAATTTGGCTGTTAGTGAACGTAACAAATACGAATTTATCCGAAGTTACGAATTATCCGAAATAACAAATGCTGCATCTAAACAAATGAAACGGAACAAATTAATAAAAAATAATAATAATAATACGTTTTTATTATTATTATTGTTATTTATTGTTATTAATTCATTATGTTCCATTCGTTTTGATACGGCATTCGTTATTTCGGATAATTCGTAACTTCAGATAAATTTGTATGTGTTACGTTCACTAACAGCCAAATTTGAAAGGAAATTACAATACCTATAATTTAATATTTAGTAATAGTTAAGTTATTATTAGTTTATTATTATTTCAGATTTCTGAATTTCCGAATTTACAAATTTACAAATGTCCAAATTTACGAATGTACGAATGTACGCATTTACGAATGCATGAATGTACGAACGTACGAATGTATGAATTTACAAATTTTCGAATTTACGAATATTCAGAAAAATTTGTTAAACGGGTTTTCGTTAATTCGGATGTTTCCGAATTAACGAATTTGTTGAAATTCGTTAAAAAACAAATTTGGAACTAAACGAATTGCACATGTCTAGTAAATAAGTTACAGCAAAATTACATATGTACATAGTAGCATAGTTGGTAAGGTTGAATAAAGACATCAGTCCATCCAGTTCAACCTGTGTGTGTGTTCATGTCAAAAACAATTTCCCATATCCCTGCATACTGTGTTTGCTAAGATACCTGTCCAAGAGTTTTTTAAAACTATCAATACTTCCCGCTGACACCACTGATTGTGGAAGTGAATTCCACATCATTACCGCCCTGACAGTGAAAAAACCCCTATGCAGTTTAAGGTAAACCACTTCTCCTCCAATTTCATTGAGTGACCCCATGTCTTCTTACACTCCCTATGCCAGCATCACCATTGAGGTATTTGTACATCGCTATCATATCACCTCTCAAGCATTTCTTCTCCAGAGAGAATAAGTTTAATGTTTGTAGTCGTTCCTCGTAGCTGAGGACCTCCAGTCCCTAATTAACTTTGTTTCCCTTCTCTATACTCTCTCCAGTTCCCTCACCTCCCTCCTGAGGACTGGTGACCAAAACTGGATGGAATATTGCAGTTGTGGCTGAACCAGAGTTTTATAAAGTGGCAGGATTATCGTTTTATCTCTGGCGGGGCCGATCCTAGGGTCACAGATGCCTGGGTGCAGAAATATTTCTGGCGCCCCCACATGGGCATGGTCATCTTACAAACTCCTCCCCTTTACAAATGTTTCTATGGCAACGACTCAAACACAGAGATGCTCCCCTAAGAAGTCTTCTAGGATCCTCCCATGATCTTCTAACAATAAAAAAAATACAGGACGAGCTTACACTAATGAGTCTCTCTGATGCACACAGAGAGGGCTTCTGTTAGAAAGAGCCCCCAGACATAGTACAGGAGATGGTCAGAGACTGCAGACATGATACAAGAGACGGTCAGAGACTGCAGACATATTACAGGAGATGGTCAGAGACTGCAGACATATTACCTGAGATAGTCAGAGAGTGCAGACATATTACAGAAGGCGGTCAGAGACTGCACACATATTACAGGAGATGGTCAGAGAGTGCAGACATAGTACAGGAGATGGTCAGAGAGTGCAGATATATTGCAGGAGATGGTCAGAGACTGCAGACATAGCACAGGAGATGGTCAGAGACTGCAGACATAGTACAGGAGATGGTCAGAGACTGCAGACATAGCACAGGAGATGGTCAGAGACTGCAAACATAGCACAGGAGATGGTCAGAGACTGCAGACATAGTACAGGAGACAGTCAGAGAGTGCAGACATAGCACAGGAGATGGTCAGAGACTGCAGACATAGCACAGGAGACGGTCAGAGAGTGAAGACATATTACAGGAGGCGGTCAGAGAGTGCAGATATAATACAGGAGATAATGGCCAATCGGCCCTCTCACCTGGCCCAGCAACAACGGTTCCTCTGATCGGGAGTCAGCTCACTCTGAATTGCCCGTGGCGACTCCGCTGGGTAGAGCCCAGATCTGCATTCTGGCAATGACTGCATTCCTTTCTCCGCCAGGGATGGCGCTAGGCTGTGTGGCTTTCCCTCTGGTGGCGCAGGGGTTCTCTCTCTTATGGTGTTCCCTCAGCACTGTCCTCTCCCTCTGGAGTGCTGGGTGTACTTCCCTGAAAGCTTTCCCGGGCTCCTGGCTCTCTCTCTCTCCCATTCAGCTGGGCATGCTGTGTGGGCTGCAGTTTCCGTGTTACAGTGGGGCTGCCAGTCCTCGGGACTACATGTCCCACAATCCTCTTCTCTGATTATATTTTTATTCTATTTCTTCCCTGGCCAATATGAAGGCGGGGGAAGAAACATAGTGGGGCAGCTGTGCTGGCAAGTGCTGCTCACTAGTACAGCAGCGCGAGGAGAGGGAGAGGGGGGAGAGGGAGAGGGAGAGGAAGGAAAGAGAGGGGAGGGAGAGGGAGGGGGGAAAGAAGAGCCCATGGCTGCAGTGACGCCACTAGGGTTGGTGTCACCCAGTGCGGTAAAACATGGCGTCACCCCCCTCTCCACCAACTATAGTCACCCCTCAGTACAGACTCCCTCCATTAAGTATAGACCCCCTCCGTCAGTGCAGATGCCCCACTAAGTATAAACCCCTCCCTCAGTACAGACCCCCCTTCATTAGTACAGACCCCCCAGGACAAATCACCCCCCTCCATTAGTACAGACCCCCCGACAAACCACCCGCCTCCATTAGTACAGACCCCCGACAAACCACGCCCTTACATTAGTACAGACCCCCCCATAAACCACCCCCCATTGGTACAGACCCCCATCAGGGCAAACTGCCCCCCCTCCATTAGTACAGACCCCCCACAAACCACCCCCCCATTAGTACAGACCCCCCCACACAAACCACACCCCTCCATTAGTACAGACTCCCCCCATAAACCACCCCCCCTTAGTACAGAACCCCCATAAACCACCCCCCATTAGTACAGACCCCCCTCAGGACAAACTACCCCCCTCCATTAGTACAGACTCCTCCATAAACCACCCCCCATTAGTACAGACCCCCTCAGGACAAACTACCCCCCCTCCATTAGTACAGACCCCCACACAAACCACCCCCCTCCATTAGTACAACCCCCCCCCACAAACCACACCCCCTCCATTAGTACAGACTCCCCACACAAACCACCTCCCCTCCATTAGTACAGACCCCCCTCAGGACAAACCTCCCCCTCCATTAGTACAGACCTCCCGACAAACCACCCCCCCATTAGTACAGACCCCCCTCAGGACAAACTACCCCTCCTCCCTTAGTACAGACCCCCCTCCATTAGTACAGACCCCCCCACACAAACCACCCCCCTCCATTAGTACAGACTCCCCACACAAACCACCCCCCTCCATTAGTACAGACCCCCCCACACAAACCACCCTCGTCCATTAGTACAGACTCCCCCCACAAACCACCCCCCCTCCATTAGTACAGACCCCCCTATAAACCACCCCCCCATTAGTACAGACCCCCTCAGGACAAACTACCCCCCCTCCATTAGTACAGACCCCCCTCTATTAGTACAGACCCCCACACAAACCACCCCCCTCCATTAGTACAGACTCCCCACACAAACCACCCCCCTCTATTAGTACAGACCCCCCCCACACAAACCACCCTCCTCCATTAGTACAGACTCCCCCCACAAACCACCCCCCCTCCATTAGTACAGACCCCCATAAACCACCCCCCATTAGTACAGACCCCCTCAGGACAAACTACCCCCCCTCCATTAGTACAGACCCCCCACACAAACCACCCCCCTCCATTAGTACAGACCCCCCACACAAACCACCTCCCCTCCATTAGTACAGACCCCCCACCAATCACCCCCCCTCCATTAGTACAGAGTAGACCCCCCCCACAAACCACCCCCCTCCATTAGTACAGATCCCCCCTCCATTAGTACAGACTCCCCCCACAAACCACTCCCTCCATTAGTACAGACCCCCCATAAACCACCCCCCCATTAGTACAGAACCCCCCTCAGGACAAACTACCCCCCCCTCCATTAGTACAGACCCCCACACAAACCACCCCCCTCCATTAGTACAGACCCCCCACACAAACCACTCCCCTCCATTAGTACAGACCCCCCACACAAACCACCCCCCTCCATTAGAACAGAATCCCCCCACAAACCACCCCCCTCCATTAGTACAGACCCCCCATAAACCACCCCCCATTAGTACAGACCCCCCTCAGGACAAACTACCCCCCCTCCAATAGTACAGACCCCCCACACAAACCACCCCCCTCCATTAGTACAGACCCCCCTCAGGATAAACTACCCCCCCTCCATTAGTACAGACCCCCCACAAACCACCCCCCTCCATTAGTACAGACCCCCCACAAACCACCCCCCTCCATTAGTACAGAGTAGACCCCCCACAAACCACCCCCCTCCATTAGTACAGACCCCCCCACAAACCACCCCCCTCCATTAGTACAGAGTAGACCCCCCACAAATTACCCCCCACAAACCACCCCCCCTCCATTAGTACAGATTCCCCTCCATTAGTACAGATTCCCCCCCACAAACCCCCCCTACATTAGTACAGACCCCCCCTCCATAAGTACAGACCCCCTCAGGACAAACCTCCCCCCTCCATTAGTACAGACCCCCCGATAAACTAACCCCCCATTAGTACAGACCCCCTTCAGGACAAACCACCCCCCTCCATTAGTACAGACTCCCCCCCACAAACCCCCCCTCCTCTATTAGTACAGACTCCCCCCACAAGCCACCCCCCCTCTATTAGTACAGACTCTCCGAGTCCCCTCCACAGACCCCCCCAGGACAAACCCCACCCGGGCGGCAGCTGGAGAGGACAGTGTGCAGCCGCGCCACCCGGGTGGAGAAGATCGTGACCGAGAGGAGAAAAACAAATGACAGGCACTGTAAGCCGCCCCCCAACGATGTCACTGCACGGGTCTCTCTCTCCGAACAGAGACAGCCGCTCCGATCTCCTCTGACAGGAGGATGGAGCGGGGACGGACGTGGGCAGGAAACACAGCGGCGGAGGAGAGATTGGCCTGTGGACACCAGCAAGGAGAGGAGGAGGAGGGAGGGGAGCACTCTGGCGCTTGAGCCACCTCTGTGGCGTCTGGGTGAACTGCACCCCGTGCACCCGCCTAGGATCGGCCCTGATCTCTGGAGTATATCCCCTTTTTAATGCATGTTAATAGTCTGCTGGCTTTGCTTGCTGCAGCTTGATACTGCTGCATGCTATTGCTGAGCCTGTCATTTACTAGGACCCCAGCCTGGATTCCCAGAGAGGTTCTCCCCCTAGCAAGTAATTAGCATTCACATTTTTAGTCCCCAAATGCATTACTTTAAATTTTTCGACATTAAGCCTCATTTGCCATGTAGTTGTTTACTCCGTTGCTGTGAAGTTATCACCCTACTTAACTCCTCTAACTAATCATCAGCAAACACTGGGATTGAACGATATATACCAACCTCTATATCATTTATGAATAAATCAAACAGAATAGGTCCCAGGACAGAACCTTGCGGTACCCCACTTACCACTCCATGCCAGTCTGAGTATTTGCTATTTATCACTACCCTTTGAACCCACCCCTGTATCCAGTTTTCTATCCATGTACAAACCCTATGGTTCATACCTAGAGACCTCAGTTTGTAATTTAAGCCTTTAAGTGGAACTGTATTGAATGCTTTTGCAAAATCCAGGTACACCACATCCACAGCCTTCCCTTATCTAGATGGCAGCTCATTTCCTCGTAGAATGTTAACAGATTGGTTTGGGCAGAACGACCTTTCATAAATCCATGCTGATTACTACTGATACTGTTTTCATTAGCAAATTCTTGTAAATAGTCCCTGATCATCCCCTCCATTAGTTTACATACTGTTAATTTTAGACTGACTTGTCTGTAGTTCTCGGCCCTGTTTTGAATATTGGTACCACATTGGCCCTTCATCAATCAGCTGGTACCATTCCAGTTAGTATGCTGTCCATAAAAATTAGGAATAGCGGTCTGGCTATAACCTGACTGAGTTCTTTGAGGACTCTTGGGTGTAGACTATCTGGTCCAGGTGATTTATTTGTGATAGGAACTTCAAGTCTATTTCGGACACCGGCTTCTGTCATGTGTTACTGACCATACAGACATAGTTACTATACCCCTCCTTTTCCTTTGTAAAAACCGAGAAGAATGCATTTAGTACAGTTGCCTTCTCCTTGTCATTTGTAATCAACCTCCCGTCGTCATCCTTTATGGGGCTAATATGTTCTGACCTTGCTTTTTTACTGTTAATATTTAAAAAAAATAGTTTGTTATTATAGATAATATAGATAACTATAAGACAACAAAAAAAGGGTGATTAGCTTTATTCTTTTGGATACAGTATACTTTTTGAAGCTTAATGCAGTCGGATATATGCGCTTTCTATTCTTTTAGGCTCCATTCACATAATGCATGTATGACGAAGTGCGCACACGTTTCCACACATTTTCCAAGAGCTCCCATGCATCATGTGTAAGGCGGACCATCCATTTTAATAACACCAAAAGGCATTTGGAACTTGTGAAAATGTGCGCATTAGCAGATGCATAGGGGCCAATTAACAATTAATGTCACCACCATGTATCTGCTAGAGGGCAATGCATTTCTGTGCACGTTGAGAAAGTATGCAGTTTTGTGCACATTCCCAGCTTGCACAAGGTGTAAACCTAGCCTTCAGTGTGGGTAGTTTGTCTGATCTCCAGTTTTTGGGTATCAGTCACTTGGTCACTATTAAAGCCTAATTGAAAATATTTTCTAAATTATACATAGTGTAAGGGGAGCAGGATCAACCAGTAGTGGCAGCACTAAACCACAGACAAGCCAGGGACACTCAAAAACAGACCAAGCAGGTTTTTGCCTCGTTTTTGTTTAGCAAGGCAGTAAACAAACACTGTTTCAGTGCAGGAGGGCTTTTTACAGCAAGTCCATTGTATAAAACAAAACATCTGCATGGCCAAGCCACTAACTACATGCAGGTCATTACTTGACTATCAGGGTGCTCTTGTACCTTTTAGTGTTCTATCAGCAGTCTGCTTTTTCACCCAGCAGCAGACTCTTACCGCAGAAAGAAAAAGAGCCATGAGCATTAGCCAGCCCACAAATATAAAGGCCTGTGGACAGCGGATAAAAATTGATTAAGTATGGTTTCAAGGTACGTAGTGGAATTAGAAATAGGGGCTTTTCCCACCCAAAGCTCTACAAAGTCTCTGGGCTCCAGGACCTAGAACACAACTTTTCAGAAAACACAAAAAATGTGCTTTCTCCATATCAGACACAAACCCCTCTCCATGTATTTGTGGGAAATCTAGGTGACACATATACACCAACCACGATCCTTCCTGCCAGTGCCTCAAAATATATATGTGGCGCTACTCCTGCAGGATCCCCTGGTGACCTAGGTCCTCTGCTCTGATCTTGCTTTGTGTGAAGCCTCACCCTCTCTGACACCACCAGAATACCTTGTCTTTAGGCCATCAGCACACAAGAAATATACACACAACCCTTTGGAAGTTAAGCAGACTATATTGTTAGATTAGGGTCACAAAGTATAACAGAGAAAATTGGCACATGAATGTCAATTAGCATACAATAAAACACAACAATAACTGAAAAACTCTTATGTTAAAAAAAGCCAAATTCCAGCTTACACTGTGACCTCAAGAGTATAAACAGTAGCTCTCCATATGAGATGATTCACCCAAAGTGACCCGTAGACAAATGTGAGACAGATTATGTCACTTGAGAGCTCTCAGGATGTAGTAATCTGGGCAGGCGATAACTCTTCTGCCGGCTACATTGGGGCCCTTTGAGCAGTTGGTGCACAAGGTGATGAGGATGAGTCAATAGATGGGGTATGGCAACAGTATATTGAGGATGTTTGGCTTGTTGGAAGAAGAAAACTCCTCTGAAGCAAACTACCACAACAAGGGGCAGGCGGAGATGCAGCAGTAAAGGGGGGGGGGCAAGATGTATTGCAGTGATAGCAATCAGATATAAAACAAGAGCAATGTCAATACTCTGGAACACAGAAAAGACTTCTGAACGCACAACACATCGAAACGTGAAGCAGATGGGCCACACCGGGTGCCACTCCTGTCAGCTAAAAACAGGAAACCAAGGCTACAATAGCCTGGTCTGATAAGTCTCGATTTCAGATGCGACATTCAGATGGTAGGGTCAGAATTTGGCATAAACAACATGAAACATGGATCCATCCTGCCTTGTATCAATGATTCAGGCTGATGGTGTAATGGTGTGGGGGACTACCTGAGTATTGTTGCTGACCATGTCCATCCCTTTATGACTACAGTGTCCCCATCTTCTGATGACTCCTTCCGGCAGGATAATGCACCATGTCACAAAGCTTAAATGCTCTCACCACTGGTTTCTTGAACATGACAATGTGGTCACTGTACTTCAATGGCCTCCACAGTCACCAGATCTCAATCCAATAGCGCACCTTTGGGATGTGGTGGAATGGAGATTTGCAATGTGGACCAAAATCTATGAGGAATGTTTCCAACACCTTGTTTAATTTATGCCACAAAGAATGAAGGCAGTTCTGAAGGTAAAGGGGGGTCCAACCCGGTACTAGCAAGGTGTACCTAAGAAAGTGGCTGGTGAATGTGTATATAAATATATATATATATGTGTGTGTGTGTTTCATTTCTATTTTAAACAGAATGGGTTGTTTTACAAGGTGAGGGTTCTAACGTAGAGGGTGTTACAGAGGATACAGTAAAGACATGGAGGTCAGCAGGAGGAACCAATGAGAGCTGCAGGGGAACCCAGGAAGTGTTTGTTTCCCTGCGGACTACTCTTTAAAATTCTATATACATACATCTCTAAGGTGGAACTTCACTCTCCCAATTGACATTGATTTTTTTTTAATCCTCATGCTGCTAGTATTAGTAAATATATAGGAAAGTATATCATATTTACGGTACTTGTTTTAAACTTTTTTTTAAATGTCTTCAGCTACTTCCAGTAATCAATTAATTAATAAAATAAATTAAGAATAATACAATCAATAAAAGGCATCTTTAACAGGCATGCCTGCCTTTTTTTTATTATTATTATAATACAGGATTTATATACCTTAAAAAATCTCTTCTTTAGTGTCAGGGTATCATTAATCTGAGGACGCGGACAGATGTAGATGGTCTTTGTGGTGCGGCATAAGCCAAGAAAATAAACATTTCCAAGCCAGCCTGACATTTTGTGCCTTGAATTGCATTCATTTTGCATACCACATTTTCTATAATTACGTCTATTTTAAAAAAGCAACATTTTCGCTGACCAATAGCATTGATCTTTTGAAAGGTTGTTTTCTAAATTTACCGTTCTTTGCTTATCCTTCTAGCTGTTTTTTAATACAATGCGTTCTGCTTTTTTTTTTTCTTTTCTTTCCTAAAGAGGCAAAACTGCTGACAGTGAGAAGAAAAGAATGTAATGTAACAATTAATTTCCAAGCTTATTTAGGTAGCGGAGAGCTTCAGATGAAAATGTGGCCACCAGAGGTCAGCCAAAATCTGCCGCACAAAAAAAAAAGTCGAATAGCTGAGATATCAGAATGTATTAAAAACAGCTGAGAAAATGAGCTGGGATCAACGGGTTGCGTCTCCAAAGTCCTGATTTCCAGTAGATTTTACCATCAGCATCTTTATTTTCAGCCTAGCCAAAAGCAATAGGTTCCTTTTTATAAAGTTCAAGACTGCAGACAACACTGAAAACATTTGCAGTGCCGGGCGGCTCGTTTACATCCAGCTTTGCTGAAACCAGAAGCAATTAGCTGGGGCACAAATTGACAAACATTCCTTTAAATAAGGATAATGATGTTAGCGGTCTGATGCATTTTTTTTTTTAAGTTTACTTCGAATGGTAGTATTGCAATCCATGCTTAGAGGGCGAACCTAAGCAAACAGCTATGCGTACGGTCAGAAAGCAGATACAAAACCTGTTTTAAATAAGCCTTGCCATTGCTGATGGCCTCCAGGAAATGCATTCTCGATACTCTGCTGGACTTCTTGCTTGCTTTTTGAGCCAATGACCAAGAGCACATGTATAGATCAGGGGAGACAGAGAGTAAGGTCAGAAGTACTTGCTCTAGGTCAATGAGGTTTAAAGTGAGGCTACATAAGGCAAATGGGTTCACTTTGAAGTTGAAGTTTAGGTGTGGCAGTTATGGCGTGGAGCAATGTGTGTGCCATACCTGTGGGATCCTGGTAGAAGTTGGACATCACTATAGTAGGCACTACTAGCTTTCGGGTACTGTGTAGAGCAGCTGCCCTGCTGCTTACTAAACACAAGAGGTCACTTATTTGCAAGGTCAATCCAGCACCCTCAGTAAGGATTGCAAACTGCGCCCCCCCATTCATGATGTGCAAGCTTAGAGGATCCTACTTCCAGCAGTGACTTGCTTGTCAAAATCACTGCTGCTGTCAGCCTTGTAACAGAAGGAAGGCATCCCCATCCCTACTGTAAACCATTGCGCCCAGGGCAGCCGTCCCTCCCGCCCCTGCTCATTTGGCATGGGCGCCATTTAGAGAGCACTTTGCATTCATTGAGAAAATTCAAAGAGTTCTCTGGTTTGACAAGGGGATATTGCGTAATCACTGCCCCACTGCTCCACCTCATCCAATCAAAGAACGCTTTGCACTCATTTGGGAAAATGCAAAGTGTTCTCTGAATGGTGCACATCGCTGATCTCTTCAGCCAATGGCAACAATGGAAAGTCCTGTCCAAGAGTCACCAGAGTTGTAGCCTGCACGTAACGCTTTTAGCCTCAATATCAAGTCTGAATTTAATTTTTTTTTTTATATTTGTTTTTAAAGAACTAGCATAAGTACCTGTCTCAATATCCGATTACTCTACCCTTTGGGAGTATCTCACCGAAAATGGAAATTTTGTTGCAGGGGGTGCATTTATAGGAACTGTTTAAAAATGACAGTTCTTGTAAAATGAATCTTGTGATACCCCTGCCCCTACTGTGCTATATATCCATACAGCATAACATTTAGATCTGGCAAACCTTATGTCATTGCCTCTGCCTTCCACCTGCTTCCTGGATGACTAGCTAAAGCCTAAGTTTAGTTAAAAGAAAAAAAAATCAGAACAAAGGACATTACTTATTATCAATCTAATGTGCTCCTTATGCTGCTGACTTCTGCATTAGATGAAATCTTCCTCCTCTGATCCCCCTACCCTTGCCATCTACAGTCTTCTGGTGCGGCGGATGTCGAGACACTGGATGAGCGGATTTGGGGTGGAGGAACTTGACTGACCTGCACAAAGTCCTGACCTCAACCCGATAGACCACCTTTGGGATGAATTAAAGCGGAGACTGCAAGCCAGGCCTTCTCGTCCAACTTCAGTGTCTGACCTCACAAATGCGCTTCTAGAAGAATGGTCAAACATTCCCATAGACACACTCCTAAACCTTGTGGACAGCCTTCCCAGAAGAGTTGAAGCTGTTATAGCTGTAAAGGGTGGGCCAACTCAATATTGAACCCTACGGACTAAGACTGGGATGCCATTAAAGTTCATGTGTGTGTAGAGGCAGGCGTCCCAATACTTTTGGCAATATAGTGTATGTTTGTACCAAGCATGTTTAAACTGTCCCAAGCTTTTATTTTCAAAACATATAAAATGTACAAAGCATAATTAATTAGAGTAGAACTTTTAGGATGGATGAAGAAGAAAACAAGGTCTCAAACTAACTCCCTGCATTTATCTGCATTCCAACCGCTGCACCGAACTGCCCAATTATGGACCATCCTGTGCATCCAAAGCTAAATTGATCCGCAGCACTAAATAGAAAACAGGGCTATCTCCAAATTGAATATTCCTTTATTTTCTGCTTCTCACACCTTGTTAGATCGTGATGAGGTGACACCTGATCCAGATGAAGTGCGATACATCTGTTATTGTAAATCCTTATGAACACTGTCCTGGAAGCCTGGTCCCCGACAAGCAGAGATAGCCACTTTCAATTTTTTTTTTTTCAAATCTATTTTTGAAATAGGTTGAAATACTTAGCAGATGAATGAGGCCTCGACACAACAAAGGCCTCATTGATAGGCATTGCAGTCATACCCCCGACAGACTTGTGTGCTCTGTGACATGTGTTGTACGTTAAATTCCAAGATTAGTTATATTTAACTGAAGATTGTAGCAGAACACCAGAGGGGGGGTAATGCGTTGCAGAAATGATTGCTAGCCAGGCTAGGCATGAAACAGCCGGTTCTGAAAAAAGAAACAAAGAGAACCAAAACAATGGAAAAGAAAGTGGAGCATAAAGAAATTCATGTCATTATAGGCCGGCTTCTAGAATATCACAAAAGCTTTTACTGTGTACTAGATAACTACATATTGGGTGTTGATCAAGGTCAAAGTCTGAGGAAGACAGAAAAATAAGTTTATAGTATATTTGTAGATCAAGATTCAAGTATAGTGTATTTATGTTTTATGGTTGATTGTTTGATGCCCCTTGAGCTCTTTTTTGATTGATCATACAATATACTCTAGGGCAATGTCACGCAATACATTGACTTTCCATGCCAGAAGATCAAAGGTGGTGGAGCTCCTGGAACAGATAGTTATGCACTACTCTGAGGCTCCCCTCACATTATCCCTCCTATTACCCACACACAAATGCAGACTACCTCTTCCTTTAACCATCACATTAATCCATACACCAACCCCTCCTGTTACCATCACACTAACCCCTCCATGTAACCATAACACTATATTTGCCCACAGAGGCGTAACTAGAATCTTAAGGGCCCCGGTGCAAGAAACCATAAAGGGCCCCCACCAGGGGCATTGCTAGGTCTACAAAAGATCTTGGGCTAGAGCCCATAGCAGCTAAGTAAGGAAAGTCATACACTTTGGCGGGCATACACATGTATATAATATATATGTGTGTGTGTGTGTATGTGTATGTATATAATTGTATATATATATATATATATATATATATATATATATATATATCGTTACATATCTGAATGCGGATCCACCACCTACATCAGGGTCCCCAGAGAGCCCCCCCTTACATCAGGGTCCCCAGGGATCCACCACCTACATCAAGGTCCCCAGAGAGCCCCCCCTTACATCAGGGTCCCCAGGGATCCCCCCTTACATCAGGGTACCAAGAGAGCCCCACTTACATCAGGGTTCCCAGGGAGCCCCTCCTTACATCGGGGTCCCCAGAGAGCCCCCCCTTACATCAGGGTCCCCAGAGAGCCTCCTCTTACATCAGGGTCCTTAGAGAGCCTCCCCCTATATTATGGTCCCCAGAGATCCTCCCCTTACATCAGGGTCCCCAGAGAGCCTCCCCTTACATCAGGGTCCCCAGAGAACCCCCTTTACATCAGGGTCCCCAGGGAGCCCTCCTTACATCAGGGTCCCCAGAGAGCCCCCCCTACATTAGGGTCCCTAGAGAGCCTCCCCTTACATCAGGGTCCCAAGAGAGCCTCCCTACTTATATTAGGGTCCCCAGAGCCCCCCTCATTACATCAGGGTCCCCAGAGAGCTCCCCTTAACATCAAGGTCCCCAGAGCGCCCCTCCTTACATCAGGGTCCCCAGAGAGCCTCCCCCTACATTAGGGTCCCTAGAAAGCTTACCCTTACATAAGGGTCCCCAGAGAGCCTCCCCCTACATTAGGGTCCCCAGAGATCCTCCTCTTACATCAGGATCCCCAGAGAGCCTCCCCTTACATCAGGGTCCCCAGAGAACCCCCCTTACATTAGGGTCCCCAGGGAGCCATCCTTACATCAGGGTCCCCAGAGAGCCCCCCTACATTAGGGTCCCTAGAGAGCCCTCCCTTACATCAGGGTCCTTAGAGAGCCTCCCTCTAAATTAGGGTCCCCAGAGAGCCTCCCTCCTTACATCCGGGTCCCCAGGGATCCCCCTCTTACATGAGGGTACCCAGAGAGCCCCACTTACATCAGGGTTCCCAGAGAGCCCCCCTACATTACGATCCCCAGAGAGCCTCCCTTACATCAGGGTCCCCAGAGAGCCACCCTACATCAGGGTCCCCAGAGAGTCCCCTCCTTACGTCAGGGTCCCCAGAGACCCCTTTCCTTACATCAGGGTTCCCAGGGACCCCTTTCCTTACATCAGGGTCCCCAGAGAGCCCTCCTAACATCAGGGTCCCCAGAGAGCCCCTCCTTACATCAGTGTCCCCAGAGAGCCCCCCTTACATCAGGGTCCCCAGAGAGCCCCTCCTTACATCAGGGTCCCCAGAGAGCCCCACCTTACATCAGGGTCCCCAGAGAGCCTCCCCTTACATCAGGGTCCCCAGAGAGCCTACCCCTTACATTAGGGTCCCCAGAGAGCCTCCCTTACATCAGTGTCCCCAGAGAGCCCCCCCTTACATTAGTGTCCTCAGAGGGCCCCTTCCTTACATTAATGTCACCAGAAAGCCCCCCCCTACATCAGGGTCCCCAGAGAACCCCCCTTACATCAGGGTCCCCAGGGAGCCCTCCTTACATCACGGTCCCCAGAGAGCCCCCCCTACATTAGGGTCCCTAGAGAGCCTCTCCTTACATCAGGGTCCCAAGAGATCCTCCCTACTTATATTAGGGTCCCCAGAGAGCTCCCCTTAACATCAAGGACCCCAGAGAGCCTCCCCCCACATTAGGGTCCCTAGAAAGCTTACCCTTACATAAGGGTCCCCAGAGAGCCTCCCCTTACATCATGGTCCCCAGAGAACCCCCCTTACATCAGGGTCCCCAGGGAGCCCTCCTTACATCAGGGTCCCCAGAGAGCCCCCCCTGCCTTAGGGTCCCTAGAGAGACTCCCCTTACATCAGGGTCCCAAGAGAGCCTCACTACTTATATTAGGGTCCCCAGAGCCCCCCTCATTACATCAGGGTCCCCAGAGAGCTCCCCTTAACATCAAGGTCCCCAGAGAGCCCCTCCTTACATCAGGGTCCCCAGAGATCCTCCCCTTACATCAGAGTCCCCAGAGAGCCTCCCCTTACATCAGGGTCCCCAGAGAACCCCCCTTACCTCAGGGTCCCCAGAGAGCCCCCCCTACATCAGGGTCCCTAGACAGCCTCCCCTTACATCAGGGTCCCTAGAGAGCCTCCCCTTACATCAGGGTCCCCTGAGAGCCTCCCCCTATATTAGGGTCCCCAGAGAGCCACCCTCCTTACATCAGGGTCCTCAGGGATCCCCCCCTTACATCAGGGTCCACACGGATCCCCTCCTTATATCAGAGTTCCCAGAGAGGCTCCCTTACATCAGGGTCCCCAGAGAGTCCCCTCCTTATGTCAGGGTCCCCAGAGACCCCTTTCCTTACATCAGTGTCCCCAGAGACCCCTTTCCTTACATCAGTGTCCCCAGAGACCCCTTTCCTTACATCAGGGTCCCCAGAGAGCCCTTTCCTTACATCAGTGTCCCCAGAGAGCCCTTTCCTTACCTCAGGGTCCCCAGAGCCCCCTTACATCAGGGTCCCCAGAGTCCCCCTTACATCAGGGTCCCCAGAGCCCCCCTTACATCAGGGTCCCCAGAGAGCCCCCATACATCAGGGTCCCCAGAGAGCCCCTCCTTACATCAGGGTCCCCAGAGAGCCCCCCCATACATCAGGGTCCCCAGAGAGCCCCCCCATACATCAAGGTCCCCAGAGAGCCCCCCCATACATCAGGGTCCCCAGAGAGCCCCCCCTTACATCAGGGTCCCCAGGGATTCCCCCTTACATCAGGGTACCCAGAGAGCCCCACTTACATCAGGGTTCCCAGGGAGCCCCTCCTTACATCGGGGTCCCCAGAGAGCCCCCCTTACATCAGGGTCCCCAGAGAGCCTCCCCTTACATCAGGGTCCTTAGAGAGGCTCCCCCTATATTATGGTCCCCAGAGATCCTCCCCTTACATCAGGGTCCCCAGAGAGCCTCCCCTTACATCAGGGTCCCCAGAGAACCCCCCTTACATCAGGGTCCCCAGGGAGCCCTCCTTACATCAGGGTCCCCAGAGAGCCCCCCCTACATTAGGGTCCCTAGAGAGCCTCCCCTTACATCAGGGTCCCAAGAGAGCCTCCCTACATATATTAGGGTCCACAGAGCCCCCCTCATTACATAAGAGTCCCCAGAGAGCTCCCCTTAACATCAAGGTCCCCGGAGAGCCCCTCCTTACATCAGGGTCCCCAGAGAGCCTCCCCCTACATTAGGGTCCCTAGAAAGCTTACCCTTACATAAGGGTCCCCAGAGAGCCTCCCCCTACATTAGGGTCCCCAGAGATCCTCCCCTTACAACAGGATCCTCAGAGAGCCTCCCCTTACATCAGGGTCCCCAGAGAACCCCCCTTACATCAGGGTCCCCAGGGAGCCATCCTTACATCAGGGTCCCCAGAGAGCCCCCCTACATTAGGGTCCCCAGAGAGCCTCCCTCCTTACACCGGGGTCCCCAGGGATCCCCCTCTTACATCAGGGTACCCAGAGAGCCCCACTTACATCAGGGTTCCCAGAGAGCCCCCCTACATTACGATCCCCAGAGAGCCTCCCTTACATCAGGGTCCCCAGAGAGCCACCCTACATCAGGGTCCCCAGAGAGTCCCCTCCTTACGTCAGGGTCCTCAGAGACACCTTTCCTTACATCAGGGTCCCCAGAGACCCCTTTCCTTACATCAGGGTCCCCAGAGAGCCCTCCTAACATCAGGGTCCCCAGAGAGCCCCTCCTTACATCAGGGTCCCCAGAGAGCCCCCCTTACATCAGGGTCCCCAGAGAGCCCCTCCTTACATCAGGGTCCCCAGAGAGCCCCTCCTTACATCAGGGTCCCCAGAGAGCCTCCCCTTACATCAGGGTCCCCAGAGAGCCTCCCCTTACATCAGGGTCCCCAGAGAGCCTCCCCCTTACATTAGGGTCCCCAGAGAGCCTCCCTTACATCAGTGTCCCCAGAGAGCCCCCCCTTACATTAATGTCCTCAGAGGGCCCCTTCCTTACATTAATGTCACCAGAAAGCCCCCCCTACATCAGGGTCCCCAGAGAACCCCCCTTACATCAGGGTCCTCAGGGAGCCCTCCTTACATCAGGGTCCCCAGAGAGCCCCCCCCTACATTAGGGTCCCTATAGAGCCTCCCCTTACATCAGGGTCCCAAGAGATCCTCCCTACTTATATTAGGGTCCCCAGAGAGCTCCCCTTAACATCTACGACCCCAGAGAGCCTCCTCCCACATTAGGGTCCCTAGAAAGCTTACCCTTACATAAGGGTCCCCAGAGAGCCTCCCCTTACATCAGGGTCCCCAGAGAACCCCCCTTACATCAGGGTCCCCAGGGAGCCCTCCTTACATCAGGGTCCCCAGAGAGCCCCCCTGCCTTAGGGTCCCTAGAGAGCCTCCCCTTACATCAGGGTCCCAAGAGAGCCTCCCTACTTATATTAGGGTCCCAAGAGCCCCCCTCATTACATCAGGGTCCCCAGAGAGCTGCCCTTAACATCAAGGTCCCCAGAGAGCCCCTCCTTACATCAGGGTCCCCAGAGATCCTCCCCTTACATCAGAGTCCCCAGAGAGCCTCCCCTTACATCAGGGTCCCCAGAGAACCCCCCTTACATCAGGGTCCCCAGAGAGCCCCCCCTACATCAGGGTCCCTAGAGAGCCTCCCCTTACATCAGGGTCCCCAGAGAGCCTCCTCCTATATTAGGGTCTCCAGAGAGCCACCCTCCTTACATCAGGGTCCCCAGGGATCCCCTCCTTACATCAAGGTCCACACGGATCCCCTCCTTATATCAGAGTTCCCAGAGAGGCCCCCTTACATCAGGGTCCCCAGAGAGTCCCCTCCTTACGTCAAGGTCCCCAGAGACCCCTTTCCTTACATCAGTGTCCCCAGAGACCCTTTTCCTTACATCAGTGTCCCCAGAGACCCCTTTCCTTACATCAGGGTCCCCAGAGAGCCCTTTCCTTACATCAGTGTCCCCAGAGAGCCCTTTACTTACATCAGGGTCCCCAGAGCCCCCCTTACATCAGGGTCCCCAGAGCCCCCCTTACATCAGGGTCCCCAGAGAGCCCCCCATACATCAGGATCCCCAGAGAGCCCCTCCTTACATCAGGGTCCCCAGAGAGCCCCTCATTACATCAGGGACCCCAGAGGGCCCCTTCCTTACATTAATGTCCCCAGAAAGCCCCCCCTACATCAGGGTCCCCAGTCAGCTGATCTCCCCTCCTTCAAGAGGTTCCCCATGTACCTGGCTGGTGGAGGTGGGAGTCGGCGAACGGCAGCTCTATGGTGTCCACAGGCAGGGGATCTCCATGAGGCTTGTAGTTCTTCTCCCGAGTGTATACAGTGGAGAGGGGAGGGGCCTCTGACCCAAGCATGTATCAGCAGCAGTGTACAAGCAGAGCGACCCATTGAAAGTGAAACTGGTACCTGCCCGTGTCAGAGGCCCCTCCCCTCTTCTCTCCACTGTATACACTGACACTCGGGAAGAGAGAACTACAAGCTCCAGGGAGATCCCAACGCCTACAGGCACAATAGAGCTGCCGATCGCTGCCTCCCACCTCCCCCCACTGCATTTTAAACGGCAAGCCAGAGGTGCAGGGGGAGATGCCGGGTCTTGGGCCTCCCCACAACGGCAGAATGGCAGGGCCCAGTCGCAAGTGCGACTGCAGCGACCCCTATAGTTCCGCCACTGTTTGCCCATAACCCCAATACTAGCTGTCCCTGTAACCCTACAAAAAAAAACCTTACACTAACCCTCCCTGTAATCCTAACAATAATCCTTGTTGTAATACTTTCACTTACTCTCTTTGAAACTTAACATTAACCTTTCCTGTAACTCTAATGCCCCGTACACACGGTCGGATTTTCCGATGGAAAATGTCTGATCAGAGCGTGTTGTCGGAAACTCCGACCGTGTGTGTTCTCCATCGGACATTTTCCATCGGATTTTCCGACACACAAAGTTGGAGAGCAGGAGATAAAATTTTCCGACAACAAAATCCGTTGTCGGAAATTCCGATCGTGTGTACACAAATCCGACGGACAAAGTGCCACGCATGCTCAGAATAAATAAAGAGATGAAAGCTATTGGCCACTGCCCCGTTTATAGTCCCGACGTTCGTGTTTTACGTCATCGCGTTCAGAACGATCGGATTTTCTGACAACTTTGTGTGACCGTGTGTATGCAAGACAAGTTTTAGCCAACATCCGTCGGAAAAAATCCTAGGATTTTGTTGTCGGAATGTCCGAACAAAGTCCGACCGTGTGTACGGGGCATAACAGTAACCCTAACACAAACCCACCTGCAACTCTAAAAATTACTAATCCTTCACTAACCCTCCTTGTAACCCTAAACACTAACCCTTTCACTATCTCTGTAATTATTCCTGTAATCCCAACACTACCCCTGCATAAAACCCTAACATTAACTTTCCCTGTAATTCTTAAAATAACTCTTGAACTAGCCCTCCATAACTTCAACACTAACTCTTCCTGTAACCCTAAACCTAATTCTTACACTAACCCTTATGGGAACCCTTACACTAACATTACCTGAAACCTTAAAACTAGTGTTGCCTATAACTCTAAAACTAACCCTTACACTGACTCTCCATGTAACCCTCAGATTAACTCTCCCTGAAACCCCAACACTAACCTTCCATGTAACCCTAACAGTAACCCTAATGCCTCGTACACACGATCAGACATTTATTTAGGCTTTCCGCCAACAAAATCCATGTTTTTTTTCCGACGGATGTTGGCTCAAACTTGTCTTGCATACACACGGTCACACAAAGTTGGTTGGAAATTCCGAATGTCAAGAACGCGGTGACGTACAACAAGTACGACGAGCCGAGAAAAATGAAGTTCGATTGCCAATGCTGCTCTTCTGCTTGATTCCGATCATGCGTGGAACTTTGTACGTCGGAATTGTGTACACATGATCGGAATTTCCGACAACGGATTTTGTTGTCGGAAAATTTTATAGCAAGCTCTCAAATATATCCTCAATATCCTAATAAACCTCAACAGTAACCTTCCTTGTAACCCTAACAGTAATAACGATGTAGAGCTTTAATATAGCAGCAGCAAATGAAATAATCAATTAAATAATAAATTAAAACATCCAGTATAAATGTGCATACAAACGTATACAAACGTGAAAGTAAAAATCACACACAAAAAATTCATAAATAAACTAAAAAGTCCTTTAACTCCAGAAATGTCCATGTATTGCTTCCACCATCCAAAAAAGGGGGCACCGCATGCAACTGAGAGTAAGACTGCACTCACCTCAGCTTCCACTCTATGGACACAGGGGCCGATCCAGGGGGGGCAACGGGGCAATTGCCCCCTCTGAGAATTTGAAATTTCAGATTGGCAGGCCAATCAGCAGATGAGTAAGCGGGCGGGAGGGCGAGTGTGCAGGTTAACGAGCGGACGGACCAGTCAGCGGGGGTCAGCAGGTGAGAGAGAGCCTGAGCGGGCAGGTCGGCAGATGAGTGAGGGGGGGTCGCCAGGTGAGTGTGCGGGCGTGCAGGGCAGACATCGAGTGAGGGGGAGGGCCGCTCCGCAGGTGAGCGGAGAGACTGTCCAGTCAGTGAGCCGGCGGGCGGGGAGCAGAGAGATGACATCATCTCACTGCCCGCCCTGCATCACTGCAGTTCCACCCTCACTGTACAGCCGCAGGCGATCATCATCTCTCTGCTGCCTGACAATCTGCACCTTAGCAGGCCAACGACAATAAGCAACATGTGGCAGGTAATGTGACAGTTAGCAACATGTGGCAGGTGACATGGCAAGTGTAATCCGCAATGTGTGGTAGGTGACAATCAGTAACATGTGGCAGGTGACCTGGCAAGTGTAATCCGCAATGTGTGGCGGGTGACATGGCAAGTGACAATCAGCAACATGTGGCAGGTGACGTGGCAAGTGTAATCCGCAATGTGTGGCAGGTGACGTGGCAAATGACAATCAGCAACATGTGGCAGGTGACGTGGCAAGTGTAATCCGCAATGTGTGGCAGGTGATGTGGCAAGTGTGATCTGCAATGTGTGTCAGGTGACGTGGCAAGTGACAATCAGCATCTGGTGGCAGGCAAGTCACAATCCGCAGCTTGTGGCAGGGACGTGGCAAGTGACAAGCTGCATCTGAAGGCAGGTCGACGTGGAAAGTGACACACTCAGGGCTGCCACTGATTCTGCATTATGGTGAGTTGAACCACTTTATTTTATATTATAATGTAATAATAGAAATAATGCGCTTCAATTATCCTGACACCATAACAACCATGGTGCAGTGATGATGAAAGCGCCAACACCATTGCCCCGATAAATTGCCCGTAAAAAAACGTATTTTCTGGCAGTGCCCCTCCCGAGACTAGACTCTGGATCCGCCCCTGTATGGACATCCAGCTCCATCCACCCACCACTGGGGGAGATTTGTAAAAGCCCACAACGCCACTAGATGAAAATCAAGTGCTCGTGCAAGAAGCCAAATTCCAAAACAGGCCAGATATAGGGCAGTAATTTATTGCTGATGTATGAGAATCACATAAAAATGATAAAAAAACATCTAGATGCCAAGTACTAAAAACATATATCGCAGTGCACTTACTCAGATGGCCGCCAGTTCCAAAACTGGAATCGGCGGCATGATGTCAGCGTAAAGCTCCACCTCGACGTGTTTCATGCCAAAGCATGTCTTCAGGGGATGCTAGTAAGCTGATGTAAAAAATGAGTCCCTGTAAATAGCCTGTATAATCAACCAACAGTCTCTAGAGAGCCAAACAGGAAATGACCAGAACCAATTTGTTGAAGTCCCTAACACAAACCCATCTGTAACTATAATGTACCTGATAGGAGACTGAGATGATGAGGTTGGCCTCTCTTGTATCTCCAGCCCAGGCCCCACTGAAGGTGGAACAGATGGTGCCAAGGGATAGAAAGAATAAAACTGCCGGCAGGTGTTCCTGGTAGAACTTGCAGTAGGAGATGCAGGCTGGAACATCAGGTCAGGAACTGCAACCGTGTGCCGGACAATCCGCCCGTGTGTAGGCGCCGGCGGACTTTTCCGGCGGACTTTTTCCCAAAAGCCCGCCGGACCTAGATTTGAAGAAAGTTTTAAATCTTTCCGCCGGACTCAGTTTCGGGCGGAAAGTCCGCTCGTGTGTGTGCTGGTCCGACGGAAAGCCCGCTCGTGTGTATGCTGGTCCGATGGACCAGATACGACACGAGGGCAGGGTATTGCATCTCGCGCTCGCTGCAATAGGAAAAACACATTTTCCTATTGCAGCGAGCGCGGGGCATACCAGGCCCTTAGGTCTGGTATGGATTATAAAGGGAACCCCCTACGCCGAAAAAACGGCATGGGGTCCCCCCTAAAACCCATACCAGACCCCGATCCGAGCACGCAGCCTGGCCGGTCAGGAAAGGGGGTGGGGACGAGCGAGCGCCCCCCCCTCCTGAACCGTACCAGGCCGCATGCCCTCAACATGGGGGGTGGGTGCTTTGGGGGAGGGGGGCGCCCTGCGGGGCCCCCCACCCCAAAGCACCTTGTCCCCATGTTGATGAGGACAAGGGCCTCTTCCCGACAACCCTGGCCGTTGGTTGTCGGGGTCTGCGGGCGGGGGCTTATCGGAATCTGGGAGCCCCTTTAATAAGGGGGCCCCCAGATCCCGGCCCCCCACCCTATGTGAATGAGTATGGGGTACATGGTACCCCTACCCATTCACCTAGGGAAAAAGTGTAAGTAATAAAACACACTACACAGGTTTTAAAAATATTTTATTAAACAGCTCCGGGGGGGATCTTCCTCCGGCTCCTCTGCTGTCTTCAGGTAGCTCTCTTGCCAGCAGAGGTCCGGACTCCTGGGCTTCTGGGCTTCTGGGCTTCTTCTCTTCTCTTCTCTTCTCCAGATGTTGACACGACGCTCTCTCCGGCTGGACTGCTCTCCGAGGGCTGCGTTGTGACTTATATAGGCGGAGACCCCGCCCCCTTTTGATGTCACAGTCCCTGGGCATGCTGGGACTGTGACGTTTTAGGGGGCGTGGTCAACATCACCCAGTGACCACGCCCCCTAAAACGTCACAGTCAGAAGCCCAGGAGTCCAGACCTCTGCTGGCAAGAGAGCTACCTGAAGACAGCAGAGGAGCCGGCCGAAGAACTGGAACACCGGGAGAAGAACCAACCGGACGCCGGGAGAAGATGAAGCGGAGGGACCCCCGAAGCCGGAGGAAGATCCCCCCCGGAGCTGTTTAATAAAATATTTTAAAAACCTGTGTAGTGTGTTTTATTACTTACACTTTTTCCCTAGGTGAATGGGTAGGGGTACCATGTACCCCATACTCATTCACATAGGGTGGGGGGCCGGGATCTGGGGGCCCCCTTATTAAAGGGGCTCCCAGATTCCAATAAGCCCCCGCCCGCAGACCCCGACAACCAACGGCCAGGGTTGTCGGGAAGAGGCCCTTGTCCTCATCAACATGGGGACAAGGTGCTTTGGGGTGGGGGGCCCCGCAGGGCGCCCCCCTCCCCCAAAGCAGCCACCCCCATGTTGAGGGCATGCGGCCTGGTACGGTTCAGGAGGGGGGGGGGCGCTCGCTCGTCCCCACCCCCTTTCCTGACCGGCCAGGCTGCGTGCTCGGATCGGGGTCTGGTATGGGTTTTAGGGGGGACCCCACGCCGTTTTTTCGGCGTAGGGGGTTCCCTTTATAATCCATACCAGACCTAAGGGCCTGGTATGCCCCGCGACGGGGCTCGCAAGGTGTCAATCTCGCCGATAAAAGCGGCAAGATTGACATCCTTTTCTAGTCCCGTCGCACCTGAGTCACGTTCAAAATGAACGGACTTGTCCGTGTGTGGGCAAGTCCGTTCATTCTGAAAGTCCGCCGTAACTCCGGCGAAAGTCCGTCGGAAAGACGGGCGGACTTAGCCCGCCGGAAAGTCCGGTCGTGTGTGGGCAAGTCCGTCCGTTTTAAAGTCCGGCGCACCTGGCGGACAAAGTCCGTCGGAAAGTGTGCCGGACCAAGTAGGATAGAAAGTCCGACCGTGTGTACGCGGCATCACAGTGACCCTAACATAAAGCCACCTGTAACTCTAATGCCCTGCACACACAATCGGAATTTCAAACAACAAAACCGTGGATTTTTTTCCGAAGGATGTTGGCTCAAACTTGTCTTGCATATACACAGTCACACAAATGTTGTCGGAAATTCCGAACATAAGAACACGGTGACGTACAAGACGTACGACGAGCCAAGAAAAAGGAAGTTTAATAGCCAGTGCGGCTCCTTCTGCTTGATTCCGAGCATGTGTGAACTTTTGTGCAAAGGACTTGTGTATACACAATCTGACTTTCCGACAACAAGTGAAGTTGTCAGAAAATTTGAGAACCTGCTCTCAAACATTTGTGTGCGGAATTTCCGAGAGCAAATGTTCGATGGAGCATACACACGGTTGGACTTACCGACAACAAGCTCACATCGAACATTTCCCGTCGTAAAATTCCGATTGTGTGTATGCGGCATAAGACTTACTAAACCTTCATTAACCATTCTTTGAACTCTAACACCAACCCATGCACTCTCTGCAACTCTAACTTCCTGTTACCCTAACATTACCCTTTCCCATAAACCATAATAAAATCCTTACACTATTCCTCCCTGTAGTCTCAACACTAATGCCCCGTACACACGGTCGGATTTTTCGAATAGGACATTTTCCATCGGATTTTCCGACACACAAAGTTTGAGTGCAGGCTATAAAATTTTCCTACAACAAAATCCGATCGCGTCAATTCCGACCGTGTGTGGCCTGTTCAGACGCACAAAGTGCCATGCATGCTCAGAAGAAATTCCGAAACGGAACAGCTCGGCCTGGTAAAATTAGCGTTCGCAATGGATACAGCACTTTCGTCACGCTGCAATGTTAAAAATGGTTTAATACAGCGCACTCTCTTCTTTATAATGTGAGAAGAATTAAGTAGTTTTGCTGCTCATATTCACACAGACTTCTCACAAACTTATTTCTTTTTTTTTATTGGGATTACCTGAATATATTGTTATTTGTCACATCTGACATAAGTAAGTTTTAAAGCCATTTTTTTTTTCGATTTTATGTTTGTATTTTTTCAAAGGCTGATCTTTGTTTAATATTATTTTTAGTTTTACTCCAGAATATTTTTGTGTGTGTTTTGTGTCTCAAGTTACCACAACACCATTAGTATCTTGTATTATTTAATCTCAAGGAGATTGTTTGTTGTTGGTGTCCCTTGTTAATTTCACATTGTATTTTTGAATTGTACCTGAATCCTCACCAACAAACTGTCCTTTTTGAAGTAAAACACACATAGGCAAGTATAATTCAAACCAAAATTCCTTTATTAAGGGCTCAGAACCAAACAAAGAGGGAGGCAACGCTGGATAAACAGCAGAAATTAGCGAAGCCTTTGACCCCTAGGGCAGACATCAATTCTTGAACATCAAAATTGGTGGCCTGAGGAGTCCATATGTAAGGAAGTGCAGTCTGGTCCAGAAGTCCCAGAGATCCGGAAAGCAGCAGATGACATCTGTGTCCCCAGGCTGTGGTACCACAAGAGGCTGCATTTTTTGCCAGACCAGACTGGATCCAGGGTCCTCACTCTCTGGTCTTCCTTCCACGCTTCCTTCCTGGCTGTGGCTCTGCTGTTGGAGATGTGGCAGGAGGAGGAGTAGGACCTGGAGGAGGAGGAGGACTAGGAGGACCTGGAGGAGAAGGGGGAGGAGGAGGACCTGTAGGAGGAGGAGGAGGACCATGTGTGAGTTTACAAAGGTGTGTATCAGATGTTATTTGGGCCCTCAACCCCTTATTAAGAGCTTCCAACATTAAGGACTCACACATGAGTTGTTGTCCCTCCTCCATCCTCTGCATTGTACAGGCAATGATGGCAGCGAAGTCCTCCTCCACGGTGTGTGTTGCTCCCAGGGCCTCTGTAGCCTTCCAAAAGAGGCCTATGGCAGCCTCCTCTAGGGCACTCCTCCTCCTGCCACTTTCTCTTTCCAGGTGGATGGGAGGGACCTGCAGATCAGCCAGCCTGCTCGGCCCGGCCACCTCCTGGCTGAGACTTCCCTGTGTATGAAAAAGGGACATGGTTTTAGTTTTTGCATCATCAATCACAATCCTAAATTAGTACTCCAAACTAACATCTAGTTAACATCATTGATTGGACAAGCAGAAATATTTAGAGGAATGCTATACCTGGCTCAATCTGGGCTCCTCCACATGTTGCTGCCTGGAAGGCCCAGGTTGGGTGTCAGAAGCCTCAGCTGGAGGGAAAGGAAGCGTGGAAGGAAGACTGGAGAGTGATGACCTGGGTTCAGTCTGACCTGCCAGAAAATGCAGCCTGTCATAGTACCACATCCTGGGGACATAGATGTCATCTGCTGCTCCGGATCTCTGCGAATCCTGGACTTTCTGGTGCTCCCTTACATATGTGCTCCTCAGGCCACCAATTAAGATCTTCAAATATGTGATGTCTGCCGTGGGGATCACCTGCTTCACAATTTCCAACAATTGATCCAGCGCTGCCTTCCTCTTTGTTTGGTTCCTATAATGTGGGTGGTTGATCTCCCACAAACAGGGCAGCTCCCTCAACATGTCAATGAATATTGACATGAAGTCATTATCTTGTAATAAGATATCCATGTTCACTGCAAGACACAACACAAGACAAAGCCTAATGTCAGACAAAACTCTCCTAATCTTGTTACAATATAGGCCTCAATCTAGAAGCAGTATAGGCACAAGTATGTCTCTTACCTTCGTTCTTACGATCGGCGCCTCCAATGCTCCTTCCTCCGCTCACAGATCGTACGTAATACGCACATGTGGTACGCTTTATACACACTGCGCATGCGTGTAACTCCGCCCGCCCCTGACGTTCTTTCTAGTCTATTCCCCACCCCTTTTCGTTCTGCGCAGTGGGGGGAGAGCACATGGCAGATACACAGCAGGTGCATGCTAGTTACAGGAATGAGGAGGGGGAGGGGGAAAGCCCGGATCCGGACACGTCCCGATCCAGAAGGAGATTTAAGGCCACAAATATGTCCTTTGGGGAGATGTTGGAGATGGTCGACATCCTGAAGAAGGCCGACTATGATGGAAAGTATGGGCTTTACCCTGTCCCCAATATCAGAAAGGCCAAGATCATTGCGAAAGTGGTCAAAAGTCTGCACCGGAATTTCGGGGTACGACGATCGAAAGATCAGCTCAGGAAGCAGTGGTCGGACATGAAATTAAGAGAGCCCGAGCAGTACCGAAAGATTCGGAGAGTGCTGCAAAAAAGTAAGTAGTTGTGCTGTGTTCCTATTCTTTCTGTCTTTATTACGTTCGTGCTGCTCCATATGCTTTTCTGAATTGTTGTACAGTTTAAAATGGCAACTTTATTGTTCATGGGCCCATTATTCGTTCGTATCAAACATTTTTCTTTCGGCCTCTAAAACACCATTGTTTAGGCCATATGCATTTTCCTACATTTTTTAGGGCCTACTTATATGAAAAATATTTGGTTGTGTAGATGGGTTTGTTACTAGAATGAAATGCAAACTAAATTCTGTGTAAGGAGAGGACACTCAGCAGCTGTTTACACATCTGGACACTGGAGCACTAGTGTGGGACACAAGAACACCATTTTTATTAGGGGGCCACACAGGTGCTCCAGTGTATACTATAGGGGTGTCTCCATCTGTGAAGCTTGTACAAGACAGGTAAAGTATTGCAGCTTGACAAAGGACAATAAAAATTCTACATCTTGGAACTCTGCCCAAATAGACAATTGTACCCCACTTCCAAGCAATGTTTCATCTTTATATTTCGGCCATCAAATATCTGTGTGCTAATTATACCATTTTTGTTTTACATAGGGGAGAAAAGACTCGGAGGACACCCCTCATCCGAGGAGACCAGAGACCCCCCACCTCTGGAAGAAGGGGAAATACCCCCAACACAAGCTGAGCAGGAGGAGGAAGAAGACGTGGCTGAACTAGTCACCACAACAGGTGAGTGTCTGCGACCACAGACTCAGGTAAGAGATGGATGCCGGCAGATTTTTGATACCTGTTTTTGTTTGGTTTCTCTCTTTTTAGGTGATTGTGATGTTGTGGATCGAGATCCTTTCACATCAGAAAGTGCCCAGATCCTGATCGGGGAGATCATAGGGTGTAATTTAGAACTGGAAAACCTCAAGAAAAAAATCAATGATGTTATTCAAAAAAATAATAACATCATTGATATTTTGGGGCGAATTTAAAACCCCACAAAATCACTTTCTTTTTTTGTGTGCTACAATCTTAAAAATTTTTTAGCGATGTTTCGAAAAGCCAAATTTGGAGGATGCACACAGTGTGCCAACATGTGCTATCTGCCATCACGGGAGATCAATGGACACGTTTTGGGGGTGCAACCCCTTCCTCAATAATAAAGTAGCGGTGAGGAAGGGGTTGCTCCCCCAAAACACGTCCCTTGATCCCCCATGATGGCAGCTAGCACATGTGTACATTCGTAAATTGGTGTGCATCTTCCAAATTTGGCTTTTCAAGGGGTGACTTCACCCCATCTGAACGCAATATCAAACACAGTTCCTAAATACTCATGTCTGATATTGCCTTCAAGTTTTACCATATGTGAACTTTGTAAGTTCAATTTTTTTGTCTTTCTTGTTGGTTTTACACAGGCCTGTTTTATCGTAAATGGACATTTCTATTTTTGATAATGCCCCCCCAAAAAATTGTTATACAACAAACATGCTGGTTTGTTTTAAAAACCTTTGGTAAATGCACATGTGATTGTGCAGGTATTAAAAAGTTTGTTAATCAAGAATGTGTGGATTATTGTCTCAACGCTACAACACTTTTGTGGTGATGTAATTGCTGTTTTCTGTGAAAATGGGGGTTATTTCCTAAGGGCAAATCCTCTTTGCACTACAAGTGCAGTTTCAGTGCAGTTTCAAGTGCACTGGTAGTGCAAAGTGTCTACGCCTTTAGTAAATAACACCCAACAGTGCTTTGTATAAAAGGTTACACAAAATTTTCAGTATTTTTGCACATAAACATGGCAAGCAGATTAGACACAAACATTCTTGGCCAACCTCCAGATAGCATTTAGTAAGGGGAATTGAACAACGCCAAAGTATAAGGTACACCTATCATATTCCCCCTCCCCCCCCCCATGGGCCATTTCTAACATTATAGGGGGGGGGAACTCTTGGACAGGTAACCCTCTCCACTTCATTGAGAGATGAATTCCTAAATACAGGGTACGACTTGGAACAGCCCCTCCTTAGTTACACTATTGGCAGCCCACTGGACAGGTAAGAAGTGTCATAATGCAAAGATATAAATACACACTGTACACATTTGAGCACATCTGGACATTCTGCTATTACCTATCAAGATAATAATAGGATACAAAAACTTTAAACAGTACCATTGTAAAGTATACAGGCAGGCCCTTGCACTACATGCTTTGGGGAATTCATCCATAAATCTGACCACAAAAGAGATGGGTATAGTGTGTATGGGTTTGGCAAAGTCAGCAGATAGATGATTGAGGATAGATAGAGAATTGGGATCAGCTGACTTAGCAGTTGGGGGGAGGGAGGGTTACTAAAAATGATTTGGGGACACCACAAAAAAAGCCTCTGCCACTCTGCCAGAATTTAAAGCACAAATCACATTTCTAAACATTTTAGGGGGTGTTTGGGGTAAAGCACTACTATGGAGCTGATAAAATACATTGTTAAGTGACTACATGAGGTGAATATAGGGCATAGGGCGAACGAACAAGAACACAATGACTATAAGTCATGCGGAACTTGCTTGCACGCACTGAAGAGCAGATACAAACCCACAAGCACAAACTGAACAGCAGAAAACGATCTGAAAACCACGAGTCTGAAAAAGCGCGAATTGTCTCTCACCAAACTTTTACTAACACGAGATTAGAAAAAGGAGCCCAAAGGGTGCCGCGCTTGGTTCTGAACTGGCCTTTTCTAGTCTCGTCGTACGTGGTTGACGTCACCACGTTGTTGGCGATTGGAAATTCCGACAACTTTGTGCGACCGTGTGTACGCAAAACAAGTTTGAGTCAACATCTGTCGGAAAAAATCCTAGGATTTTGTTGTCGGAATGTCCGAACAAAGTCCGACCGTGTACGGGGCATAACTCTTCCTTTAACCCTAAGACCCATTTCACACTGAAGCAATTTTCAGGCGTTTTAGCGCTAGAAATAGCACCTTTAGAGCACCTGAAAACTGCCTCCCATTCTCTGCAATGGGTGCTTTCAAACTCGGTCGATGTGCTTGTGGGACGTTTGGAAAAGTCCTGCGGGCAGCATCTTTGGGGCGGGTTGGGAGTTTCCAAAACGCCCCTGCCCATTGCAATGAATGGGCAGCTCTTCCAAAGCGCCTGAAAAGCGCTTTCGAATCGCCACAACATGGGATTTTTTTAACCCCTTTTTTGGTGTTAAAAGTGCCCCACTAGCGGACGAAAAGCAGTGCAAAAGCACCACTTAAACAGCAGTAAAGCGGCGCTAAAATGAGTGGTGCTTTACCCGGCCGCGGCCCCACTGTGAAAGGGGTCTAAAACTAACTCTCCCTGCACTAACTCTATCTGTAACCCCAAACAGCATATACAAATGCATTATACAGTTCACTTTCATTTTAATAATTTTTTGTCGGTACTTACAAGTTTGGTTCTCAGTACCCAATGCAGAGTAAATGAAATTCAGCATGTACACAGTTAAAGTTTATCTCTAGGCAAAACCTTGTTCATTTGTTTTGGATAGAGTTGGGGTGGATTAGATCCTCTGACAATTTTTAATTTCAGTCTGTGTCCCCATTTTGGAGATCTAGTCAACCCATCCATTTGTACTGGTGATCATTGTTACCGAGAATGAAAGTGATGGAATACCAAAAATTTAGAGTTGTCCCTAGAACTGGTGGTACAGCGTAATCTACCTGTCCACACTCTCGCCTCATTGGCTCACTGGCTGTGATTGATAGCAGCAGGAGCCAATGGTTCCCACTTCTGTGTGAGCCAGTGAGGAGAGAGAGAGAGAGAGACCCGTTGCTCTCAAGCACATCGCTGGATTTACATGGGGCTTACATTGTGACAAAACGCGTAGGGTGAGGCCTGTGACACTGACGTCATTGCGATTTCCTCTTCGGAGGTTGATGGTTACAGCAAGCAGCGAGCAGAGGAAGCCTGAGGAGACGCCGCTATTTGAGTTTTTTTAGTACACTGCGCATAAAGACTTTTATCCTGTAAGTGCAATTCATTTAGGTACATTAAATTCATCCACTAAAATACTACACTATGGGAGCATATTTTGTTTATGTTTTTGAGTGACACGGATCTAGCAACTCCAGACATCTATACAGGTTTTTGGGAGACCGAATTCCCTGTGCTTGGTGAGACCACCTTGGTGGTCAATTAAGTCGGTAAGGAGACTACATACTCACTTGGGTGTAAAGCAATCTGGAGGAGGGATTTCTCTTCACGATTTTTCCTTGACATCTTGTTTTTGCACCTATATGAAAACCTGCCGGTTAAACCTTTCATCACATGAATTTTCATTTGGGACTGTGCTCCAGTTCCTCAATCTTCATTCTTGGGACTTTGTCTTAGTTTTTCTTTTTTTCTCAGACTTTTTGCACCCAATGCATTTGAGAACCTTTATTATTTTTATACGGTGTTAGGTCATTGTTTATACACTCTTGAATAATTTATTAATTTACTATTGATCGTATATTATATTTCTTACCATTCTGAGCACATTATTAATTTGTTATTTGTTAATTCAACAGAGTAAGCTTTTGGTGACCACATATTATATATCTCTCACTATATTCGCTTTGTAGTTTCCCAATTTCACATATTGGAACTCTACCTTATGCTGAGTACACATGGCCCGACTTCCCGACAGAAAAAGTCCGATGGGCGCCTTCGGTCGGACATTCCGACCGTGTGTATGCCCCATCGGACTTTTTCTGTCAGCATTTCTGATGGACTCAGATATAGAACACGTTCTAAATCTTTCAGTCAGAAATGCTGACGGAGTTTAGCCCGTTGGCAAGTCCGGCCGTGTGTACGCGCATTCGTTTTCTATTTTCAGACTCTTTTCACCATCATCTGAATTTTATTAATTTTTTTATTTATTTTATTTTTTTTTTCCTTTTTCTAAATATTGGGAATACATTTTGCACAAGCGCTGCACCCACATTTTTTCCAAGTATAATGGGGAGTTGGGGAGGGAGCTACACCCAGAAGGGTTTTTACCTTAATTCTACTTTTAGAACCACTTTAATTACGTATAATTAAACATTTCATCATTTCCTTCTTTATCAAATTCTAATGAAAAAATATGTTTGTCATTAAATGATAATTTTAAAGCTTTTGAATAAACTTTCTCAACTCATTAATGGATCTATGGTGTATCATGATGCTTGATTATTGAATGCACGTTCGTAAGAAAATCTTACTATGTATAGCCAGCATAACCCTGGTTATCGCCTGAACAAAGCTGATCCCACTCTTTTAAAGGGAAAAGCATATTAAAGCATTGTCAGAGCTGGAGCATTGGATATATCTAATGCTTTGACGCACATACCGAACATAATTCTGATGGTTTGGTCCACTTAAAAGCCTCATTATCCAAGATATCTGCAGATTAGTACCCTGATGGTTTTCCTCTCTCAACCGTGGCTTCTAAATCAGCTCGGCAAACCTGCCCAATGATTGGAGTATTTGGTTTCCCGGTTTGAACCCGTGCCCCCTCTCCATAAAATTAACCTTACCTCAATCACCGCCACCGCCTCGCCTCTCCCTTTGAAACCGAACACACGGTTACCATCAGCAAGCCACCCCTGCATAAATGCTTTTTCTGTCTCCCTAATTGATTGACAAGATCAATAATTTTAAGATCAAATACGAACAGCAGTCTGTTTTTTTTTCTTTAATCAGTCTCTTTTTGTTTTATACCCAGCGCCTACAGCAAGATCTTGTTTGCTCTGTGTAGACATAGCTTCCTGCTGTGTGCTGTTGAGAAAATGAGGAGACTCGATGAGGAATCAATTTAAGAAGAAACACTTTGGTTAACAAAGCTTTAGCGTGGATTAATTAAATGTAAATATTGAAAACATTTTGAGAGGGGGTGGCTTTCATTTAATCATTCCTAGCACATAATGAATAATGCAATATCTTATTTAGATCATGTGGCAGGGTTGGGATTAACTGTGCAATGCCACTTAATCACTTAAAGGGATCCAATTCATCTCGTTTTAAAGGATGTGCATTCATATTTTTTTTTAGATCTATGTGTATGGCACACAGAAAGCTTTTCTTTTTTTTTCCTTTATGCCTTTACTCCAGTGGAGGAAAAATCTGAGTTAAAAACGTGCCTAAAGACGCATTTTGCTAATTCATTTAGATGCATTTAGGCGGGTCAAGCGTCTTTGCATTCATTGATCCCATTGGCCAGAATATTAATTTATTCTGGCCATGGGAATGAATGAACACTCGAGCACAAAATGCGTCAGTGCTTAACCACTTCCTGCCCGCCTATAGCCAAAAGACGACTACAACACGGCTTAGATGTCCGGGAGGGCGCGTCCATGGCGGCATGAGGGTGGCACACTCTGCGATTGCCAAGTCCTTAGGACTCAGCTAATCACAGATCCGGGTAAAGGGCCAATCACAGCAGCCTTTTACCACATGATCAGCTGATCACAGGATGTAAACACACGCCACTTATCGGCTTTTCTTTCTTCACGCTGACAGCGCAAGGAGAGAAGAAAGCCGATAACTGGCTTGTGTTAAAGGGACATTGGCACTGATAATCAGGGCACTGATTATCAGTGCAGCCCCAGTAGTGCCCACCAGTGCTGCCAATCAATGTACACCAGCCCTGCCAATCAGTTCCCACCAGTGCCGTCAATCAGTTTTTACCAGTGCCGCCTATCAGTGCCCGTCAGTGCTGCCAATCAGTGCCACCTCATCAATGTCACCCATCAGTGCTGCCTACCAGTGCCTATCAGTGCTGCCTACCGGTGCCATCTCTCAGTGCCATTCAGTGCCACCTATCTGTGCCCATCAGTGCCACCTGTCAGTGCCCACTAGTGCCGCCTATCATGCCTCCTCATCAGTGTCACCCATCAGTGCCACCTACCAGTGCCTATCAATGCCGCCTATCAGTGCTGCCTATCAGTGCCACCTCTCAGTGCCCTTCGATGCCACCTATCAGTGCCCATCAGTGCCACCTATCAGTGCCACCTATCAGTGCAGCCTCATCAGTGCCGCCTCATTATTGGCCATCAGTGCCACCTATCAGTGCCACCTATCAGTGCAGCCTCATCAGTGCCCATCAGTGCCACCTATCAGTGCCCATTAGTGCAGCTTTATCAGTGCACATCAGTAGAGGAGACAAATTATTCTCTCCTGAATGCACTGGCATTGGATTTTTTATTTCTGCCTCTAAACACCTGTAAAAACATTTTAAAGTATAACTAAATGCAAAACTTTTTTTCTTTGGGATAGAGGAGAGAGTAATTTTATTGCTGTCTGTGTCCCTGTTAGGGAGATCCACTCCCTCCTCTATTTGTCCTATATACCATTATCACTGACAGTCAAATTGAAAGTGAAAGAAAATCCCAAATTTTGGGTTGTCCCCAGTACAGAAATGGAAGGGAAATCTTCAAATGGGGGCACTAGTGCTGGTGTGAGTTAGGGATTCACTTGCTTTCCTGTTGTGGCTATGTGACAGGAAGTTAGGGGAAATCTCCTCAGTGGGACATAAATGTAAAAAAAAAAATAACAGCGGTTATACTCCCCCAGCCCATCCTCCACCCCCCACACACACACTCTATACAAAATGGAAAAAAGTGTTGTCTATAATTCTATTTTAATGATTTGTAAATGATTATATCCTGTCTTCTAAAGTAACAAGGAACCCTTAAGGAAGAAGAAAGTCTGATGGGGAGTCTTATGTAAGGAGGGCTCTGATGTAAGGGGGACTTTGATGGGCTCAGGTATATTTAGAATTTCTTTCTGGCTGATGTAAGCTCTTGGGGGCAGAGAAGGATGTAAGCCCCTGGGGGGTAGGGCCTGATGTAAGCTCCTTGGGAGCAGGGGTTGATGCCAGCTCCTTGGGGGCAGGGAGCAGGGCATGATGTAAGCTCCTTGGGGGCAGATACTCATATAAGCTCCTTATGGGCAGGTGCCTGTGTAATTCCCTAATGGGCAGGGACTGCTATAAGCTCCTTGAGACAGGGACTGATGTAAGCTTATTGGGGGCAGGGGCTGATGTAAGCTCCTTGGGAGCAGGGGCTGATGTCAGCTCCTTGGGAGTGGGGAATGATGTAAGCTCCTTGGGGCCAGAGAGTGATGTAAGCTCCTTGGGGCCAGAGAGTGATGTAAGCTCCTTGGGGGCAAGGACTGATGTAAGCTCCTTGGGGCAGACTCTGATGTAAGCTCCTTGGGGCAGACTCTGATGTAAGCTCCTTGGGGGGCAGAGACTGATGCAAGTTCCTTGAAGGCAGGGTCTGATGTAAGCTTCTTGGGGGCAGGGGCTGATGTTAACTCCTTGGGGGCAGGGACTGCTATAAGTTCCTTGAGGCAGGGGCTGATGTTAACTCCTTGGGGGCAGGGACTGCTATAAGTTCCTTGAGACAGGGGCTGATGTAAGCTCCTGGGGAGCAGGGGCTGATGTCAGCTCCTTAGGAGTGGGGAATGATGTAAGCTCATTGGGGCCAGAGAGTGATGTAAGCTCCTTGGGGGCAGAGACTGATGTAAGCTCTTGGGGCAGACTCTGATGTTAACTCCTTGGGGCAGACTCTGATGTAAGCTCCTTGAAGGCAGGGTCTGATGTAAGCTTCTTGGGGGCAGGGGCTGATGTTAACTCCTTGGGGGGCAGGGGCTGATGTTAACTCCTTGGGGGCAGAGACTGATGTAAGCTCCTTGGGGCAGAGACTGATGTAATCTCCTTGGGGCAGAGACTGATGTAAGCTCCTTGGTGGCAAGGACTGATGTAAGCTCCTTGGTGGCAAGGACTGATGTAAGCTCCTTGGGGCAGAGACTGATGTAATCTCCTTGGGGCAGAGACTGATGTAAGCTCCTTGGTGGCAAGGACTGATGTAAGCTCTTTGGAGGTAGGGACTGATGTAAGCTCCTTGGGAACAGGGACTGATGTAAGCGTCTACAGGGCAGAGACTGATGTAAGTTCCTTGGGGAAAGTGGCTGATGTCCAATATGTGTAAAGCAATGCGTAAATTGTCTGCTTTATATAAATAAATAAATGTAAATAAGTCAATTCAACAAATGTAACCCCGCTAAGTTCACGGAGAACCCTGTGTCACTGCAGACTTAAACCCCATCTCTAGTCATGGCCCTAAGAGATTATTTTAAGTCTCTATGATTAAGAATGGTCCATGTAGTCATAGCTATACTGTACCTATTTCGGTAATGCAAATATGTTGCGATGAGTCTCTTATTCTTTTTCCTAACACAGTACTACCTCCAGGTGGCTTGTCATATAAGTGATTTTATTTCAGCATTAGTTGAGCAAGCATGTTTGCCACATTGGCTGACATTCATCTAGTCAATAATGTAGGAGTCTATATATCCTTAAAGAAATGAGATGTGCCAATCGCTTAAAAAAAATGACGCTTTGGTAAATTTTCCAGTGACTCAGAAGGCGGACTCGCTTAAAATACACTTTAGTTTCCCATGAACTGAAAACTTGCTGTTAGTTCTAATGCACCCATCTGCTACATATTTAACATTAACACTGCTGGACAGAAAGACTTATTAGCTGTTCCCAATTAAATATTCGCATTTCACTGGTGTCATAAACAAATACATTTTATTCCATTTTTATTTAATATGCCAATACTGTATATTACCTTATTTGTCTGAAACGTGAGACTGTGGAAGATTATTATAATTATAACTATTATTCTGTGATTCATTGCCATGGCAATAGGGTTTTACTGTTTTTCCATTATGTATATACACTGATGAGCCATAACTGTATGACCACTGACAGATTAAATGAATAACATTGATTATCTCATTACACTGGCATCTGAAAGTTGGTGGAATATATTAGGCAGCAAGTAAACCTGTTGTCCCTGAAGTTGATTTGCTGAAAGCAGAAAAAATAGGCATTGCAGTTAGTTGTGTATGGGGGTGGGTAGTTGCAGACCGGTCAGGGTGCTCATGCTGACCCGTGTCCACAGCCTAAAGTGTCTACAATGGGCATATGAGCATCAGAACTGGACCGCGGAGCAATGGAAGAAGGTGGCCAGGTTTGATGAATCACCTATTCTTTTAAATCATGTGGATGGCTGGGTGTGTGTTCCTCGCTTACCCAGGGAAGAGATGATACCAGTATGGGAAGAAGTGTGATGCTTTGGGCAATGTTCTGCTGTCAAACCTGCCTCCATGACTTTTTCACCAAGATCAATAATGCCACTATCAGTCACTTCCCTCACACCAGGGTACTAGGTGTAATCCTAGACTCTGACCTGTCCTTTTAGCCCCAAATTCAATCGCTGTCAAAAGCTTGTAGACTTTGCCTCTGTAACATCTCTAAAGTTTGCCCCTTTTTAACTAAGCTACTCTGGACATTAAGGAGTCTATTTATTAAATATTCAATGGACAAATGTCACAAGCATTTGTCCAGCTGTAACAAAATATCCCTGTATTTTGTCTATCACGATTATTTCCTATGATCGTCAGCTCCATCTAGTGGCCATAATGCAGTATTTTTCCAAAATCAGGAAAATACAATCACAGGAAATAATCATATTAGATAACATACAGGAATAATGTATTATGGCTGGATTAATGCTTGTGACATTTTGATAAATAGACTACTGAGTCTTTTCGTGTTTGTGCTGTTTTTTTTTTTGTGTGGTGCACACTGTTTGGAAACTTCCAAAGAACAATGGCAGCTCATATGTAGATTAGATGATACCACTGCATATGTCAGAGGAATGGTAGTAGAAGTAGTGGTACAGCTTGGTCTTTCAAGACCAAAGGAGGGCACCCACAAACAATTGTTTTAAGAACCAAAAGAAACTCAATATCAGCAACAGAATTCTGATTGGTTGTAAGCATTTGGGCATTGTTCTGTGTTGCCTATTTATTTGCTTTATATTTCAGATTGAAATGCAGAGGAACAGAGTTGAGAATCAGGAAATTTCTTTGTTTCACCTTAACTCAACTTCCTTCGACTTTGTAATTACAATATGATTGAAACAATGGTTAGCTTGCCCGAAGAATTTGACTGTTGTCATGCTGAGCATCCAGGAGGGTTGAGTTTTAAGATATCGCCCCGGTGCCGAAATCCATCATTGCTAGTACATCTGCCAAAAAAGTTATGTTAAGACACCGATCGTGCATCTCATTCAGAGAAATCAACAGTATTATTACAAAGCAGCTGTTTTGACTTCAGGATGAAGCAGCAAATTGGCCTCAGGTAAGCAGATACTGACAGCAGAGAGAAAAAAGAAGACCTAGCAGGAGGAAACATTATGTCATGCTCAGTGGTGGGAACAGTGCCTCAGGATATAGCCATAAATATAAAGGAAAAATATGACTATGGAGAGGAATCAACAGTTACATTTTTTTGAGTCAGAGACACTGCGGTGTTATTACAACGCAGAAAGTTGATCATAACAGCAATTACCTGTATAAAGTCAGGGGTGTCATAATGTGAAACCATACTGGACCTTGTCCCATCACTAAAGGTAACAGCATGCCTCTTCAGTCAATGCATTCATTTTCAAAAGAAAAAAAAATAGTATGGTTGCCAACTGATTTGTCACATTGAAAAAAAAAAATAATTTACTTCTAGCCAAATAAGTTAAGCTTAACTTCAACCCAATGCCAAACCTTTGACCTCATCATAACCCCTTTTAACCTAACCCTATCCACAACCTAATGCTTATGAGATCAACCCTAAACCTTACCCTTAGCATCAGTCTAACTCACTAAAATTGAGCCTTAATTGTTTCTTAACCACTAATAGTCTTTAACCTCAACATGACCCCTAAACCTCAACCCAACTCAACCTTTAAACTGAGTCCAATGACTAAAACTCAACAGCACCTTTAAATCTAATCCAAATCTCTTAACCCTAATCTAACCCATTAAGCCTGAGCTCAACCCCTAAGGCTGATTTTTTTTATCTCAACCTAACACTTAACCTCAACATGACCCCTAAACTCAGCTCAACTAAACCTTTAACCTGAGACCAATGACTAGAACTCAAAAACCCTTAAATCGATTCCACATTTCTTAACCCTAATCTAACCCATTAAACCAAAACCTTAACTAGTGTTCATCGACCAAACCTAACCCCATAAACCTAATGCTGCAGGAGCGGACTTCTTGTCGGACTGAACTCCGAAGGACTTTTCGCCGGAATTCTGACGGATTTCCGACGAAACGGACTTGCCTACACATGATCCCACCAAAGTCCAATCTTTTCGAACGTGATGACGTACGACCGGACTAGAAAAGGGAGTTCAATAGCCAGTAGCCAATAGCTGCCCTTGCGTTGTTTTCGGCCCATCGGACTAGCATACAGACGAACGTTTTTTTCGATAGGGATCGAGTCCGTCGGAAAGATTTGAAACGTATTCTATTTCTAAGGTCCGTCATATTTTTTGACAGAAAAGGTTCGATGAAACCCACACATGATCGGAATGTCCGACGGATTCATTCCGTCGGATCTTTTCTACCGGAAAGTCCGGTCGTGTGTACGTGGCATTATTCTTAAACCTGAGCTCAACCCCTAAGGCTGATTTTTTTTATCTCAACCTAACCCTTAACCTCAACATGACCCCTAAACTCAGCTCAACTAAACCTTTAACCTGAGACCATCGACTAAAACTCAACAGTACCCTTAAATCTAATCCAAATTTCTTAACCCTAATCTAACCCATTAAACCAAAACTATTTTTTACTTTCTATTATAAAACACTTCCAATAAAAAAATTTAAAAAATCAAATTTCTTCATTAGTTGTTGGTAAAAATAAATCCCAATAAGCATATATTGATTGGTTTGCATAAAAGTTATAGAGTCTACAAGCTATGGAATATTTTTAGAGCATTTTTATCTTTATTTTGACTAGTAATGGCAGTGATCAGCGATTTTTTCGACTGCGACATTTCGGTGGACAAATCTGTCACTAAGTGACACTTTTTGGGGACCAGTGACACCAATACAGTGATCAGTGCTAAAAAAAAGCACTGTCATTGTACTAATGACACTGGCAGGGAAGGGGTTAACGTCAGGGGTGATCAAAGGGTTAAATATGCTCCTAGGGAGTGCTTTCTAACTGTGTGTGTGGAGGGGTGGCTTAACTGGATCCGCTGATTGGCTCCCGCTATGTCCAATCACAGCGGGAGCGGGTTGTCGGCAGCACGCGTGTGCACCCCAGGTACGTTGTTTTGCGCAGCCGGGCTACCCGGCTGCAAAAAATGTGCGGTGAGCGGTCCGGAAGTGGTTAAAGGAAGTTGAAATATAGCAGATTTACTGGCCGAATCGCCAGGTGAAAATAATTGAAGAAAAAAACTAAAAAAGAAAAACAGTCACCACATCTAAGACTTTATAAATTGCAATACATAAAATTTTTGATTTTGGGTATAATACCACTTTAATAAACATTCCAAGTGGGAGCTCATCTTTACATACTTGCACAAGGGAACGATTTACACAGGAGAATGGTTATAAAGTATTCTGGAAATGGTACAGGACCCCTCGTTTGTTCATAAATTCTTCCCTGCGGTACCATCCCAATGTTGGTACTGTTCAAATGCATCTGAGACCCTACTAAATATATGGTGGCCCTGCCCTGCCTTCAAACCTTTTTGGTTGGAGATCCATAAAATTATCTCCCAAATGACAACATATACAGTGGACTTCACTCTGGCCCAATTCCTTCTACATCATTCCTCTCTCCCCAAAACAAAATACTTTAAATCCCTATCCATGCATTTAGTTAATGCAACCAGGATATGTATTCCCACTGCCTGGTGTTCCACTGAGCCCCCCCCCCCCCAAACTAACAGAGAGTCAGCAAAGTGGCCAAAATGGAGGAACTGGTCAGCATAGCGCATGAGACACCCTCTAAATACACTAACACCTGGGCTTGCTGGCACCATTTTACTGAGTCTGCAGAATATGCTCAGTTGATTACACTCCCACCTTGAGATATAGTCCCTGTGGCCTGTCATGACCTTGAGCTTCTGTGGTCCATGGGATAGGGATTGGGAGGGGGCTTTGCCCCACAGCCCTGACTTTCCTCTCTCTTCTGTCCCCCCCTCCCCTTTCCACCATTCTGCCTCCTTTTTACATTGTACTGCATATGTCCTCTCCTTCCTTTGTGATTGATGTGATAGATCCTCCCGAGAGAGCAGTTGGGACGGTCATATGGCACTTGTATTCTTGAGCTACATGTCAGGAGCATGGTTTTCGAGTGCTTCATCCTGATTGTGTTAATAATTACCACGTTTCTTTAGCCGGTTCCCGACCGCCGCCAGTAGATATATACGTCGACAGAATGGCACGGCTGTGCGTACCTGTACGTCCCTTTGAATTTGCCGCCGTGCGCGCACCCGCTGCAAGCTCCGTGAGTAGGATCACGGGTCCCGCGGACTCGATGTCCATGGGGATACCCGCGATCGTCTCACGAAGAGGAAGAACGGGGAGATGCTGATGTAAACAAGCATTTCCCCGTTCTGCCTAGTGACAGGACCATAGGCGTGCGCAAGGGGTATGCCAGGTGTGCCTGGGCACACCCTAATCCTGGAGTTGGCAACCCATTAATTGTGGGCAGGTGACAGGTAAGCCGCGATCCTTACTTGCCAACCCCCAGAACCTGGACAGGATAGGCGGCTGGAGTGGAAATTAAGGGACCAATCTGTATTTTCTTCTGCAGCAACTGAAAGTAGGCTTCTCCTCATTTTGCCGATATTCAGCTGCCACGGGAGGAAAATACAGGTGATTGGTACCAATGTATGCCACCTCTCTTGAGCCAGTTCCTTTTCTTTCTGCTGCCCAGGTCCCCCTGTGTGCTCACCTGCCCCCCCCCCCATTGTTTTAGGATGACGAGTGGGGAAGAGACCGGTTAATATGTCACAAAGGCATATGTGTTGGAGCTTTGTGGTGCACACCCTAATACAATAGGCTGCGCACACCTATGGACAGGACACTGATCATCGCTCCCTGTGATCGGGAGTGGTGATCAGTGTCATGTCACACGTAGCCCCTCCCCCCCACAGTTAGAATCACTCCCTAGGACACACTTAGCCCTTACAGTGCCACCTAGTGTTAACCCCTTTACTGCCAGTCACATTTACACAGTAATCAATGCATTTTTAATCGCACTGATCGCTGTATAAATGTGAATGGTCCCAAAAATGTGTCAAAATTGTCTGATGTGTCCACCATAATGTCGCAGTCATGATAAAAATCACTGTTTGCCGCCATTACTAGTAAAAAAAAAAATTATTAATAAAAATGCCATAAAACTATCCCCTATTTTTTAGACGTTATAACTTTTGTGCAAACCAATCAATAAACGCTTATTGCAATTTTTTTTACCAAAAATATGTAGAAGAATACGTATTGGCCTAAACTCAGGAAAAAAATTGTGTATATTTTTTGGGGATATTTATTATAGCAAAAAGTTAAAAATAATGCTTTTCTTTCAAAATTGTCGCTATTTTTTTGTTTATAGCGCAAAAAATAAAAACTGCAGAGGTGATCAAATACCACCAAAAAAAAAGCTCTATTTTCAGGGAAAAAAGGACATCAGTTTTGTTTGGGAGCCACGTCGCACGACCGCGCAATTGTCAGTTAAAGCGACGCAGTGCCGAATCGCAAAAAGTGCTCTGATCTTTGGCCAACCAAGTGGTCCGTAGCTGAAGTGATTAGAATGACTTAATCTATAGGTTGGTTTCTTGTTCTACCTTCATCTCCCCCCCACCTCTTTCTTTTTTCCTGGGGAATCTTGGGAGTGATTATCAATCTATAGGGTACTAACTGATGTCGTTAACATCAACACCCCCGGTCCTATGTGACACATAAGATGGAGTACTCTTTCAATGTACTTTGTGTTACTGTATTATTGAGTTGACCGATAGGCTCTCTACAACCTCTCATTACTATTTGTCCTGTACGGTTTTCTATTTTCTCAATAAAGTCCTTGTTATAAAAAAAAAAACATTCCAGGTGAAAACTAGGAATGCACACATGTGCACACCCTCAGGAATCAATCATTGTGGTTACTTTTCATGTGACCACAATGACAACTATTATGCCGCTTACACACGACCAGTTTTGACGCCGGAATAAACTCCGAAGGTTTCTTCCGACGGAACTCCGACGGAATTCCATTCAAGCGGTCTTGCCTAGTCCGACCATCCAGAATGCGGTGACGTACAACAGGTACGACGGGACTAGAAAAAGGAAGTTCAATAGCCAGTAGCCAATAGCTTCCGTCTCGTACTTGCTTCAGAGCATGCGTCGACAGCATACAGACGATCGGTTTTCCCGATAGGAATTGGTTCCTTCAGAAATATTTAGAACATGTTCTATTTCTAGGTCCTTCAGAATTTTCGAAAAAAAAAAAAAGTCAGATGAGGCCTACATACGATCTGAATAGATGATGAAAAGCTTCCGTCTGACTTTTCTGTCGGACGTTCCGCTCGTGTGTACGCGTGTGTTTACTTGGTGACAGACGGTACTAATAAAATACTTTCATGTTGCAGGCAAAGCAGGTGGAATGCAGACTTTGCTGAATTTTGCTTTCCATCACGGTGCTCATAAGCAAAGCCCATCTACATGAGAGCTTAAAGTTGTATTGTTTTCTATCAAAAAATTAGCATATCAATTATTGTTTTTTTTGTTGCCTACATTAATTTTTACAAGCCACGGGCATCCCTGCACACATTGCCGAACGCATCACGTAGCTAGTTTCTACATCCTTGTCAGTGGATGCGTCTCACCCAGCACGAAAGCAGCTTTTGTTACTTAGCAAAATGATCACAAGTGACATTTCATCCAGCAGAGCTCTGAGGGCCTTGCACCATGGTTTGTTTAATTAGCTATTTTCTTGCTGCATCAGGTTACATGGAAAGGCACGTCAAACTCAGTTAAACAGTGTTCTCAAGACCATTAGCAGGATATGTGTCCCAACCAGTCACGTCTCCGTTTCCAGACCTGTTTCATTAATGAAATAATCACCCGGATGTTTGTGTTAAAAGGGTAGCCCCTTTGCGCAATGATTACCAGTAGCTTCCCACCCCCTTGGACAAAGTGCAGTTGGAAAAAAACTTGGCTTAAAGTGAGCCTGTGCCTTCCTCATGCATAGAAAGTGACGTGTTCTCTTTAATGCAGCTCCACCAGCAACTTTTAGTTATCTTCTCTTCTCTCTGCCACCTGTAAAGCAAAGCAAATCCTCAGTTGTTCTGCGTATGGGGAGCATGTGACTATCTCTTCTTCCCCTCATCTGTCTGATGAGTGTGTGATAAAGCTGGACTGATAAAAGTAATGGCGCGTACACACGATCGGAATTTCGGCACGCAAAAGACCGATGAGAGTTTTTCGACCGTGTGTATGCTCCATCGGACTTTTGCTGGCCGAATTCCAGCCAGCAGGGGCGGACTGACCATTCGGGCACTCGGGCGCTGCCCGAGGGCCCCATACCCTAAGGGGCCCCATCAGGGTTGCAAGCCTCAATAAAACCAGGGACAGTATGTAAAAATCTGTGTTTTTTAAAAAATCCCAAGATTATAGCTGCCCCTCTTCTCCAGTACCTTTTCAGTGTGTGTGTATACTGTATGTGTGTGTGTATACTGTGTGGCCCCATAATCTATTGCCTGGGGGCCCCATAATCTCCTATTGCCTGGGGGCCCTATAATCTCCTATTACCTGGGGGCCCCATAATCTCCCATTGCTCGGGGGCCCCATAATCTTCTCCTTTTGCCTGGGGGCCCCATAATCTCCTATTGCCCGGGGGCCCCATAATCTTCTCCTTTTGCCTGGGGGCCCCATAATCTCCTATTGCCCGGGGGCCCCATAATCTTCTCCTATTGCCCGGGGGCCCCATAATCTCCTATTGTCTGGGGGCCCATGAGTTGTCAGTCCGCCCCTGCCAGCCAGCAAAAGATGTTCTCAATTTTTCGGTCGGGAAAAGTTCCTATCCGAAAATGCGATCGTCTGTGGCAATTCCGACGTGCAAAATTCCTACGCATGCTCGGAAACAATTCGACGCATGCTCGGAAGCATTGAACTTAATTTTCTCGGCTCGTCGTAGTGTTGTACGTCACCGCGTTCTTGACAGTCGTAAGTTCAGGGAACTTTTGCGTGACCGTGTGTATGCAAGGCAAACTTGAGCGGAATTCCGTCGGAAAAGTCGTCATATCTTTTTCCGACAAGAAGTCCGATCGTGTGTACGCGGCATAAGGCTTGGTTCTGATGGATATACGGTGGACCATGTCAGAGGCAAAGTTTGGTATTCACCATCACATCCCTTAATAATATTTATTAAAAACAACTTTAACCTCCCTGGCGGTATGATTATGTCAGATTTTTGCGCCTCAAAGCGGTACAATTGTTTTGTATAGAAATTTGTCGTTTTATATTGCAGGTCTGTTATTCTTAGCAATAACACACTTAAATCTGTCCAAACAAGAGTCTAGTAGATATCCCGGGTATGATAAAGTTTGAAACACAAAATCATAAATTATAATATAATAAATAACTATAAATAATTATAAAAAATAATATAATATTAATAAAATTTATTTCCCCACAATTCACTAAATTCTGCAAGTGTTCTAATTTATTATCGCTGTTTTCTAGCTGGTCTAAAACCACTTTTGACGTAAAGGGACACTTTTGGTTGCCATGGACAAGTTTCCAGGCAGAAAGAACAGTGTATATAATATAAAACTGCATGCAGTGCATGGGCCAAAGCACTGGGGACAAAAGGGATGTGAAATGATTTCATACAGTAATTTATTCTGTAAGATTACAGTGTACTGTATGTGTTATGAATTTTGTACTTTTTAAATTTGCCGCCGGGCTCCGCCCCGTGCGTTGCGACGCTCGCAGGGAACGGAGCCCAGCACACAGAGGCATCAGACGGAGGACAGAGCCCGCGGACACATGGGGGGGGACATCGCAGGATCCTGGGGACAAGGTAAGTACACCGCAACGGGATCCTGCAATGCAATCCCGAGTGTGGTTTGGAGTTACCGCTAATGGTACTGAAATTTAACCCCGAGCCACACTCAGGAAAACTGCCAGAGAGGACAAGTTTAAATTAGTATTTTTTGCTAGAAGATTACTTAGAACCCCCAAACATTATCTATTTTTTTAAAGCAGAGACCCTAGAGAATAAAATGACGATCATTTCAGTAATTTTTCAATTCAAGATCGTTTCAATATTTTATGTCACACAGTTTTCAAACTCAATTTCTTTGGAAAAAATACACTCTTTTGAATAAAAAAACAAACAAAAAAAAACAGTAAAGTTAGCCCAATGATCACAGCAATACCTCACATTTGTGGTTTGAACACCATTTACATATGCCAGCATGACTTCTGCGTGTGAGCATGGAGGGATGGGCCGCTTTAAAAAAACATTTTTCAAATTTATTTTACTTTTTTGTTACACTGTCCCTTTAATTTTAAATTTTTTTTATCACTTTTTTTCCTATTACAAGGAATGTAAATATCCCTTGTAATATAAATAAGCATGACAGGTCCTCTTTATTGAGAGATCTGGGGTCAAAAAGACCTAAGATCTCACATTTACCCTTAAAAGCAAAAAAAACTGAAAAAAAGAAAAAAAAGGCAATTTGCCTTTAACAAAAAAAAAAAAAATCATCCCTTTAAGCCTGGAAGGCAGAAGTGACGTCAGACGTCATTCTGGTCCTCCAAGTTCATAGAGCTGAGTGGGGGCTATCTTGCTCTCAGTCTGCCTCCTGTCCAGGTGTCTCAGGGATTGGATCGGCTCTGGGCTTACTGAGGGTTCCGGTAAACTTGGAGACCACCGGGAAGCGTGGGAGGAGGGGGGGTGGCACCTCTCTTGCCACCTCTAAAAGTGATCTTGTGGTGAATCTGCTGCTGGGATCACTTTATCTAAAAGAGAATCGCCCACGGTACAAAAAGATACCAGGGTTATGGCAGCTAGCTGCTGCCGTAACAACGGTATTTAATGTCAATTAATGAAGTAAATGTACTGTGGGCGGTCATCAAGTGGTTTTAATCAATGTCCGAAGAAATCTTGGATTGCACATTAGTGTTTGACTTTTAAAGTGGATATTCTCTTAAAGATACAATACAAAATCCATTTAGATTAAAAAAAGACAAAACCAGCTATACAGAGCCTAATAACATTTAATATTCTAACAAAATTCAACCCCATTCAAAACACTAATCACAGCAGTGAATATACTTATATAGATGCTGTTAAACCAAACAACACCCCACTATCCCAGGAGTAGGGATGAGCTTCGAGTTCGAGTCGAACTCATGTTCGACTCGAACATTGGCTGTTCGCAAGTTCGCCGAACAGCGAACAATTTGGGGTGTTCGCGGCAAATTCGAATGCCGCGGAACACCCTTTAAAAGTCTATGGGAGAAATCAAAAGTGCTAATTTTAAAGGCTAATATGCAAGTTATTGTCATAAAAAGTGTTTGGGGACCCAGGTCCTGCCCCAGGGGACATGGATCAATGCAAAAAAAAGTTTTAAAAACGGCCGTTTTTTCAGGAGCAGTGATTTTAATAATGCTTAAAGTCAATCAATAAAAGTGTAATATCCCTTTAAATTTCGTACCTGGGGGGTGTCTATAGTATGCCTGTAAAGGGGCGCATGTTTCCTGTGTTTAGAACAGTCTGACAGCAAAATGACATTTTGAAGGAAAAAACTCATTTAAAACTACCCGCGGCTATTGCATTGCCGACAATACACTTAGAAGTTCATTGATAAAAACGGCATGGGAATTCCCCAAAGGGGAACCCCGAACCAAAATTAAAAAAAAAAAAATGACGTGGGAGTCCCCCTAAATTCTATACCAGGCCCTTCAGGTCTGATATGGATATTAAGGGGAACCCCGGCCAAAATTTTAAAAAAAAATGACGTGGGGTTCCCCCTGAATTCCATACCAGACCCTTCAGGTCTGGTATGGATTTTAAGGGGAACCCCGCGCCAAAAAAAAAAAAAAACGGCGTGGGGTCCTACCAAAAATCCATACCAGACCCTTATCCGAGCACGCAACCTGGCAGGCCGCAGGAAAAGAGGGGGGGACGAGAGTGCGGCCCCCCCTCCCTCCTGAACCGTACCAGGCCACATGCCCTCAACATTGGGAGGGTGCTTTGGGGTAGCCCCCCAAAACACCTTGTCCCCATGTTGATGAGGACAAGGGCCTCATCCCCACAACCCTGGCCGGTGGTTGTGGGGGTCTGCGGGTGGGGGGCTTATCGGAATCTGGAAGCCCCCTTTAACAAGGTGACCCCCAGATCCCGGCCCCCCCCCTGTGTGAAATGGTAAGGGGGTACATAAGTACCCCTACCATTTCACGAAAAAAGTGTCAAAAATGTTAAAAATGACAAGAGACAGTTTTTTTGACAATTCCTTTATTTAAATGCTTCTTCTTTCTTCTATCTTCCTTCATCTTCTGGTTCTTCTGGTTCTTCTGGCTCTGACGCCGCGGAGGAGATGCTGGACGAGAACGCCGGAGGAAGAACCAGAAGAGCCAGAAGAACCAGAAGAACCAGAAGATGAAGGAAGATAGAAGAAAGAAGAAGCATTTAAATAAAGGAATTGTCAAAAACTGTCTCTTGTCATTTTTAACATTTTTGACACTTTTTTCGTGAAATGGTAGGGGTACTTATGTACCCCCTTACCATTTCACACAGGGGGGGGCCGGGATCTGGGGGTCACCTTGTTAAAGGGGGCTTCCAGATTCCGATAAGCCCCCCGCCCGCAGACCCCCACAACCACCGGCCAGGGTTGTGGGGATGAGGCCCTTGTCCTCATCAACATGGGGACAAGGTGTTTTGGGGGGCTACCCCAAAGCACCCTCCCAATGTTGAGGGCATGTGGCCTGGTACGGTTCAGGAGGGAGGGGGGGCCGCACTCTCGTCCCCCCCTCTTTTCCTGCGGCCTGCCAGGTTGCATGCTCGGATAAGGGTCTGGTATGGATTTTTGGGGGGACCCCACGCCGTTTTTTTTTTTTTTTTTTTGGCGCGGGGTTCCCCTTAAAATCCATACCAGACCTTAAGGGTCTGGTATGGAATTTAGGGGGAACCCCACGTCATTTTTTTTTTTTAATTTTGGCCGGGGTTCCCCTTAATATCCATACCAGACCTGAAGGGCCTGGTATGGAATTTAGGAGGACTCCCACGTCATTTTTTTTTTTTTATTTTGGTTCGGGGTTCCCCTTTGGGGAATTCCCATGCCGTTTTTATCAATGAACTTCTAAGTGTATTGTCGGCAATGCAATAGCCGCGGGTAGTTTTAAATGAGTTTTTTCCTTCAAAATGTCATTTTGCTGTCAGACTGTTCTAAACACAGGAAACATGCGCCCCTTTACAGGCATACTATAGACACCCCCCAGGTACGAAATTTAAAGGGATATTACACTTTTATTGTTTGACTTTAAGCATTATTAAAATCACTGCTCCTGAAAAAACGGCCGTTTTTAAAACTTTTTTTTGCATTGATCCATGTCCCCTGGGGCAGGACCCAGGTCCCCAAACACTTTTTATGACAATAACTTGCATATAAGCCTTTAAAATTAGCACTTTTGTTTATTCATGTTCGTGTCCCATAGACTTTAACGGTGTTCGTGTGTTCGAACGAACTTTTTTCCTGTTTGCATGTTCTGGTGCGAACCGAACAGGGGGGTGTTCGGCTCATCCCTACCCAGGAGCAAGCAATTGAGATGTAGGTTGTCCGCAATAGACTGCTGAGGATGAATGGAAGATCCAACGTGTTTCACCGTTATGACTTCTTCAGGGGAGGAGATGGAAGGTTGTAATCAGAATCAGCAGTAGTTGTTAAGATGGTAGAGCAGCAAACTAATCTAAAGGTCATACTGCCCTAATTCTGCTTCACAAGATGGGAAACCTCAATAAAGGCTTTGAAAGTCATGTTGAGGAGGCCTCCAGCATCCTCCAGTTATACAAAGTGTAACCTATAAATAATCCTGTAATATTTAAATCTCCTTATACCCAAGGGGGAGGGACTGGATACAAATGCCCACTGAATAACAAGTTCAAAGACTTAGCAAGTTTCGAGCATACTCATACCTTAAATATGGCGCCGAGCAGTCCTGTACTATGGTCTGAGCGCTAACTGGATATACAGTGGAGTGGGTTTTCCTTCAATGGAGCTGATCCATAATGAATGTACTGTTTAGGTGGACCCTGTACTTGTCCTTGGCTGCTAGCTCTCCGATTGTGACATAGTATTAGCTGGAGTTCAGCTTCAATTTGTTAGTGTATTTATATCTGCTAGCACATCTGCAGTAACACTCCCCTACCCCCAGACTAACAATGCTGCTCTCCAAATGTGCCCCCTTTGCTCATTACTCCAGAGTGTAGGCACTCTATTACAGAAGGTGTGTTACTGGCCAGATCACCAGGTGAAAACAGAGGCAAAAAGCCTGAAAAATGAAAACTAATACAGCCACCACACCTAATGATTGGTAAGCTGCAATATATGGCATAGTTACATAATGTAGTTGGCGAGGTTAAAAAAAAGAAACATTTGTGGTTTTGGGTTTAATACCACTTTAAACAATTCCCCATCAATTCTTAACCTCCCTGGCGGTTTTCCCGAGTGTGGCTCGGGGTTAAAATTCAGGACCATTAGCGGTAACCCCGAGCCACACTTGGGATTACATTGCAGGATCCTGGTGTGCCTTTACTTACCTTGTCCCCGCGATCCTGCGATGTCCCCCGCAGTGTCCGTGGGCTCCGTCCTCCTCCGAAGCCTCTCCTTGCCAGGCTCCGTTCCCTGCGAGTGTCGCGACGCACGGGGGCGGAGCCTGGCGGCAAATTAAAAAGAAAGTAAAAATCATAACACATACAGTACTGTAATCTTACAGATTACAGTACTGTATGAAATTATTTTACATCCCTTTTGTCCCCAGTGCTTTGGCCCATGTCCTGCATGCAGTTTTATATGATATATACTGTTCTTTCTGCCTGGAAACTGGAGATTGTCCATAGCAACCAAAAAGTGTCCCTTTACGTCAAAAGTGGCTTTAGACCAGCTAGAAAACAGCGATAGTAAATTAGAACACTTGCAGAATTGAGCGATAGTGAATCGTGGGGAAATTTATTTTATTACTATTTATTTTTATTTTTTTTAATTATTTATTTTTATTTATTATATTATAATTTATGTTTTTGTGTTTCAAACTTTATCATACCCGGGATATCTAATAGACTCTGGTTTGGACAGATTTAAATGTGTTATTGTTAAGAATTACAGACCTACAATATAAAACGCCAAATTTCCATGCAAAATAATTGTACCGCTTTCAGCACCTAAAATCCGAAATAATCATATCGCCAGGGAGGTTAACCCTTCTCCTGCCTTTCAGCCCACCCTGTCATGTGTCCTTTCTCCGATGTGCTCAGAGCAGCCCTCAGTCTAGCAGCCCTCAGTCTACTGTGAGAAAGTGACATCTGGCCACATAAAAATAAATCCATATGGCCGTAAACCTGTAAATGTTTGTACGAAAAATCTCATCTGTGCATTTGATAATGCCATCAGAAACTTGACTAATGTCACTCAAAAATATTCTATAAATCCGATCATACTGGGTGCCATGTCCCATATGTAGAATACTTTACAATTGGTTAGGATTAGGGGCTTTTTTTGGTATTTACACACAAATTATTATAAAAGTACAAATGTATTAATACAATTTCATTAACCACTTGCTTACTTGGCACTTATAGCCCCTTCCTGACCAGGCCAATTTTCAGCTTTCAGCACTCTCGCACTTTGAATGACAATTACACGGTCATGCAACGCTGTTCCCACATGACATTTTTACAATTTTTCCCACAAATAGAAGTTTCTTTTGGTAGTATTTAATCACCATTGGGTTTTTTTATTTTTTTTCTAAACAAAAAAGACAGAAAATATGGAAAAAAAAAACAAAAAGTTTTTCATATTTTGTTATAAAATTTTGCAAACAGGTAATTTTTCTCCTTCACTAATGGGCACTGATAGGCTGCACTACACTAATGGGCACTGATGAGGCGGCACTGGTGGGCACTGATCAGGAGGCACTGATGGGTGGCACTGATAAGCACTGATAGGAGACACAGAGAGGGGGCATTGATAGGTGGCACTGATGGGTGACACTGATGGGCACTGACAGGTGGCACTGATGGGCACTGACGGGTGGCACTGATGGGCACTGATAAGTGACACTGATGGGCTCTGATTGGCAACACTGATGGGCACTAATAGGTGGCACTGGTGGGCACTGATTAGCAGTATTGGTGGGCACTGATAGATGGCACTGGTAGACACTGATTAGCAGCACTGGTGGGCACTTAGGGGGCTGACGTCCCTCTAACACAGTGGTTCTCGACCTGGGGTTCAGGACCCCCTCAGGGGTCAAAAGACGATTTGCCAGGGGTCACCAAATCCTGGGCTGTTCCTGAAGCCCGCACCGCTCTCCCAGCCTTTTCGCGGCTGCCCAGCAGGGCTATTCCTTGAGCTCGTGGCTGCCCACTCAGCCTCTTTGCAGCCGCCCATTCAGTTCACAGCATGGCGGGGGGGGGGGGGGGGCAGGTGAGAAATGTGAAGTGGGAGGGGCTGAAGGAGACCCTATCTCCTGATTTCGGGAAAGGTGTCACTGCTACGAGACTCAACAGAGCTGGAGGCACAGTGAAGCTGGAAACACAGTGATTAGAGTTGCCATTAAAAGTCCCCACTACAGTTCTTAGATCAGCAGATGACCTTGATCAAGAGCAACTAATTTGTCTGATCAGAACTCCCCCCAGCACTGCCACTCATCCCATTTCTCCCCACACCCCCACCAAGGAGTAAGAGATGGAAAAAAATAGAGAATACATGGAAGGGAGAGGAAAAGAGGGAGAGGAACAAAGAAAAAGGGAGAGAAAGAATAAGATAAAGAACAAGAAGGATGACTCAAGAGATGGTTGGGGGGGGGGGGGACAAGAAATTAGGATAGAGAGAGATAAAAGGGAAAGAAAAGAGAAGAGAGAGTGGTACATTAAGGGGTTTTAATACTGTACGAGTGGAATGTCCGTGGGTTAGGGGCGCAAATGATTGTTTTGCCTTGGGCGCTGAAAACCCACGCCATGAAAATTTTGCTGTTTGGGGTCCCTACAACTTGGGAAATTTTATCAAATGTTCACGGCACTAGCAAGGCTGAGAACCACTGCTCTAACAGAAGCCAGTCATTGACTTTCTTCTTTTCTTCACGATGACAGCGCAAAGAAAAAAAATCCGATAACCGGCTTCTGTTTACTTCCATGATCAGCTGTCATTGGCTGACAGCTGATTACGTGGTAAAGGCCTGCTGTGATTGGCCCTTTACCCTGATCTTTGATCACAGAGCGCACCACGGGCAGTGCGAACAGGACGTCCATGTATACCCTCCAAGCAATTTTAAGCACGCGCCGTAGCCATCCTTCCGCTATAGCGTGGGTGCCAAGTGGGTAAAAATATCATATATCATTAATAAACGTGTACTTTTATAATAGTTTGTGAGTAAGTGCCTATGAGTCCTTAATCCTAGCCAATTGCATACTATGTCATTCAAAAGTACTTTAATGTTTCGTTTCCTTTTAACCAATTCTGCTTGAATCATTTATGTCATCCAGCATGTTGCGGGTTAGTGGCGCGCATGCACGTGCCCCCTGCTAAGCCACGCTATCACTGACTACAGTGAGATTTTGTCAGCAGGTCTCAGCTAATGTTTTATTGGCTGAGACCTGCTGATGGGCTGTTTACAAGCACACATGGCCCTGCCGGATCTGTTAGTAAAAGCAGCACATATTACACACATTACACTTGTTAGGCAAGTAGTTAACCTCTTGATTGCCCCTATATGTTAACCCCTTCCCAGCCAGTGTCATGAATACAGTTTACAGTATTATATCTGATCACTGCATTAGTGTCACTATTGATGTCAGTGTAATTTAGCCAGTTAGTGTACCTTCCTGAGAGAGTCTGTTAGCACCAGATTTCCCACCACGCTATCACAGTCCCACTATAAGTCGCTGATCACTGCCATTACTAGTATATCGTAATAGCTGCGTACATTCCAGTATATACAGTATCTCAGAGAGGTGAGTACACCCCTCACATTTTTGTAAATATTTTATTCTATCTTTTCATGTGACAACACTGAAGAAATGACACTTTGCTCCAATGTAAAGTAGTGAGTGTACAGCTTGTATAACAGTGTAAATTTGCTGTCCCCTCAAAATAACTCAAACTTATATACATTAAATTGGTGTACAGAGTTGTGTGATCACATAATTGCCATCATTAGTGTTGAATAGCAGAAAATGCCCTGGCTGTGAAGGGGGTAAAACCTTCCAGAGGTCAAATGGTTAACGTTTGATTTTGAAAATAAATGGAATTTCACAGAAGAAAAAAAAACAAGTTGACTTTTTAAATATCTATTCATTGGAAAAAAAATGTTCCATTCTGGTCCTTTGATTTTTTTTTTTTTTATGTAAATAACCTCAAAAGGTGGGATTTTATGGGCAATAAAAAATATACATAAATGTATGCAAAAGATTGTATTTATTTATATAAAATTGTTAAAAAAATCTCTCATGTTGAAAATACAACACATCATTGAAATATTGTAAACATAGCACACTGAATGAATAAAAATTGCAGACATCGCACATAAACGATTTTAAACCATAAAGTGGTAGTCCCAGTCTACTTGCTGCACCCTTTACTTGTGGTTTCTAATAAGGAACGCTGCAGAGAGGGATATCCAAGTTTTTTAACAATTTTCTATAAATAAATACAATCTTTTGCATAGATGTGTATATATTTTTTATTGCCCATAAAATCCCACCTTTATTTACATATCACTAAGGGGATGGTGGCAATTCACATATGTGGCTTCGTGAATCATCATAATTATCCTGATTTTTTTTTTTTTTTTTATGTCACTACGGTCAAAAACAAGTCATTGACTTGATCCCACTAATGATTAGAAAATTGAACAAAAGTTCCAAAAATTAAAATTTGCAAACAAAATTCTACTGGCGTACGGCCAGCCTTATATTAAACTGCAAAATAAAAGAAAATGTAAAAACCAGTTAAGGTGTGATGATAAAAAGAAGTGAGGTCTGGGGCCTTAGGGACCCAGATTGATGCAAAGTGGTCCTGAAAATGATTTTAAAATGTGTTCCACAGTGCTGTAACGGTGGTGTAAACCTTGTCTTAAACTTTGCTCGTTGTGTTACATTATAATTAGTAAAGCCAAAAAAAAAAAAAAAAGCGAAATGAGTTTTAAGTCTGCAGCGGATGGAAGTAAAGGCAATGTACAAATAATGGCACTCACATTTTACTTAACCTAGCTGTCATGAATCATGGGCTTAGTAGGTACAGGTGTTGATTTTAAAGTAGCAGTGTCTGCTTTATATCCCGATGTCAGCTCTTTGTGACCCTGAGCTTGTTACATATGGGGTTCTTAATCAAAATCTCATGAATGCAAATGCAGGTCAGAAGCATTACGTTTGATTTATCTGCAGGATTTTTGGTTTAACGTTGTTACAGATGATATGTGGTTGCAATTTATGAGAACAACACATCCAAAGTTGAATGAAATGGCTATACAAATACATTGGCAATAAATAAAAAATCAACCATTAGGGTCATGGTCATATAATGGGCCATTAAACTTGGAATTTAAGTTGCTTTACGTAAATGATCTATTAATAACATTTATGAATCTAAGTTCCCATGCCTCAGATGGAATTGGTATGGGTGTAGCGCTCAACTTTCTGAGATAGACTGAGGAATTCTTTTTAGTACCAACGCCCCTGGTTATAATTCAGATTTTTCTTTCTTTTTTTTTTGATGCCCATGGTGGGCCTCAGAGACAAGAAAAGAATGAATGCAAAATTGAAAAACCATTAAAGAGTTTGTTCAGGTTACCCCTCCAAAAAAACAAAAAGGCAGCAGCTAAAAACACTATAGCGACTGACTTAATAAAAGGACACTTATCTGTCCAGGGATCCAGCGTCATCCTCACCTGGGCCAGTCCTTTGGCGTTCTTTGGGTCCCTGGCCCTGGTATGTTTATTAAAGCCCTGTACACACGAGCCAAATATCGGCTGGTGTCGGCCGGGTTCAATAGAAATCGTCCGACATTCGGTCCTTGTGTACTGCAGCCAGTTCGACAGAAGCCAGCTGAACGTTCGGCTTCTGTTGAAGGGGCATGACTGAAAAAGGTCTGCCAATTGGCATCACGCTCTCTCGTCTCCTCCTCCCATGCTCGTCTCCAGGAGTTCCCCGATCCTCTGGAACTCGCTAACTCAACCTATTCGGCTATCCCCTACTCTTGCTACCTTCAGGCAATCCCTGAAAACTCATCTCTTCAGGGAAGCCTATCACGTCCCCAACTAATCTTTTACCACTTCCATCTCCTCATTCCCCACAGTTACAACTTTTTGTATCACCTGCCCCACCCTATTAGATTATAAGTAGGGAAGAGCTGAACACCCCCCGATTCGATTCGCAGCAGAACATGCAAACAGGCAAAAAATTTGTTCGAACACGTGAACACCGTTAAAGTTTATGGGACACGAATAATCAAAAGTGCTCATTTAAAGGCTTATATGCAAGTTATTGTCATAAAAAGTGTTTGGGGACCCGGTCCTGCCCCAGGGGACATGGATCAATGCAAAAAAAAGTTTTAAAAACGGCAGTTTTTTCGGGAACAGTGATTTTAATAATGCTTAAAGTGAAACAATAAAAGTGAAATATTCCTTTAAATTTTGTACCGGAGGGTGACTATAGTATGCCTGTAAAGTGGCGTTTGTTTGCCGTGTTTAGAACAGTCTGAGAGCAAAATGACATTTCTAAAGGAAAAAAGGCTATAATGAATTGTCGGTCCCGGCAATACAGATAAAAGAAATCATTAAAAAAAAACAGCATGGGATCCCCCCAGTCCATTACCAGTCCCTTTGGGTCTGGTATGAATATTAAGGGGAAGCCCGAACCAAAATTTAAAAAATAAAATTGCGTGGGGGTCCCCCCATATTCCATACCAGGCCCTTCAGGTCTGGTATGGATATTAAGGGGAACCCCACGCCAAAATTAAAAAAAAATGGCATGGGGTCCCTCCAAAAATCCATACCAGACCCTTATCCGAGCACGCAACCTGGCAGGCCGCAGGAAAAGAGGGGGGGCAAGAGAGCGCCCCCCCTCCTGAACTGTATCAGGCCACATGCCCTCAACATGGGGAGGGTGCTTTGGGGTAGCCCCCCAAAGCACCATGTCCCCATGTTAATGAAGACAAGGGCCTCATCCCCATAACCCTTGCCCGGTGGTTGTCGGAGTCTGCGGGCGGGGAGCTTATCTGAATCTGGAAGCCCCCTTTAACAAGGGGACCCCCAGATCCCAGCCTCCCTCCTGTGTGAAATGGTAACTGGGTACAAATGTACCCATATCATTTCACAAAAAAAGTGTCAAAATGGTAAAAATGACAAGACACCGCTTGGGACAAGTCCTTTATTAAAAAATAAAAAAATAAAAATGTCCCACAAAGTCTTCTTCTTCTTCTCTTTCTCCACTGACGGACCGATTTGTCCACCGCAATGTCAAAGTCCCGCTAAAGATCTCTGATCACCGCCATTACTAGTAAAATTAATAAAAATGCCATAAAAATATCCCATAGTTTGTAGACACTAACTTTTGTGCAAACCAATCAATATACGCTTATTGGAATTTTTTGTTTTACCAAAAATATGTAGCAGGATACATATTGACCTAAATTGATGAAGAAATTAGATTTTTTAAATTTTTATTGGATGTGTTTTACAGCAGAAAATAAAAAATATTGGATTTTTTATTCGAAAATGTTGGTCTTTTTTTGTTTCTAGCGCAAAAAATAAAACCTGCAGAGGTGATCAAATACCACCAAAAGAAAGCTCTATTTGTGGGGAAAAAAGGACATCAATTTTATTAGGGTACAACATTGACCCCACAATTGTCAGGTAAAGTAACGCAGTGCCATATCGCAAAAAATGGCCTGGTCACTGGTCACTTTAAGTTATAAGAAAATCAAATTTTTTCCTGTTATTGTCAAGTTAATCCAAACTTTTGGGCCTCTCCAGTTAATCCATGAGTCTACTTATTAGGGCCCCATTTATATATTTGCGTTGTGATATTGCGCGGCAACACAAGTCACATGTTTTATTTTGAATGGCACCCCAACACACTAATGCCCTGTACACACGGTCGGATTTTCTGATGGAAAATGTGTGATAGGACCTTGTTGTCGGAAATTCCGACCGTGTGTAGGCTCCATCACACATTTTCCATCGGATTTTCCGGCACACAAAGTTTGAGAGCAGGCTATAAAATTTTCCGACAACAAAATCGGTTGTCGGAAATTCTGATCGTGTGTACACAAATCCGACGCACAAAGTGCCACGCATGCTCAGAATAAATAAAGAGATGAAAGCTATTGGCTACTGCCCCGTTTAGAGTCCCGACTTACGTGTTTTACGTCACCGCGTTTAGAACGATCGGATTTTCCGACAACTTTGTGTGACCGTGTGTATGCAAGACAAGTTTGAGCCAACATCCGTCGGAAAAAATCCTAGGATTTTGTTGTCGGAATGTCCGATCAATGTCCGACCGTGTGTAAGGGGCATAAGGCTGACCATACATCAGTCTATTTTTTTTTTTTAAAGTTTCAAAAATTGCCCTGATTCCCCCCATCCTCACATTCGAGGTGGATGGGGGAATCCTCCCTGCTGTATGGCCAACTTAAGGTAACACACATGCGTTGCAACATGTCACAACACACGGCAATAACTGTAATGTGTGCCAATAGAAGTATTTTCAATGGGCTGTGTTACCCAATGTGAAAATGTAAATGGGCTCTACATGAAAAGACCAATACAAAGGCTTGGGAGCTGGAAGGGGCAGGTCAAGTTTAACCTTTACATGAGGAGTCAAGATTTTTATATAGCTTAACGTGTTTCTAAGGACTGGCCATTTTTTCCCTAATGCATTCTGGGCATTAAGGTAAAACATTTCCCATTACTTGTATCACCCCTCCCCCCCAAACCCTCCCTGTATACTTACCTGAGCCTGATCTCAATCCAGTGCTGTGCCCATCTGCAGAGGCTCTCTCTCTCTCTGCTCACAAAGGCAGCAGTGGGAGCCATTGGCTCCTGCTGCTGTCATTTAAATCCTATGGACAGAGAGCAGAGGGGCGGGGCTGATCCGTGCTGTTTGTGATAATAGATGTACATTGTTTTGCCTCCAGCAGGATATCTGCTGTTTGCCTGCAATTTCAGATTTGACCATAAGCTGGAGTTGGTGGTAAATTTACTGTTTTTTGCAGAAACTAAAAACTGTTCACCTTTAGTAAAACTTCCCGTAATTTTTCAGTCCAAGGAAAGGCAGCAGATGCATCATGGGAGTTCAGACTTCATCTTAAAGACTTTAAGAAGGAACCAGCTATCACATGTTGAACTAAAACTTGCATCCGCCTGCATCCCCTAAACGCAGCATTGCTGGTGAGAATTACTTAACGCCATTTACAGCCTAGCTTGTTTATTGTATTTCTGTAAATTATTTATACTGTTTGTATGTATCTGTATTTGTTCTCAATAGTTTCACCCGACCCTGTCATGTCAATAAAGCTCTCAGTCTGGTTATTGCAGAATAGGAGGTTTTAGCTGCATGTCGAGAGCAGGTAAATATTTATATATATATATATATATATATATATATATATATACAGTATCTCACAATAGTGAGTACACCCCTCACATTTTTGTAAATAGTTTATTATTTCTTTTAATGTGACAACACTGAAGAAATGACACTTTGCTACAATGTAAAGTAGTGAGTGTACAGCTTGTATAACAGTGTAAATTTGCTGTCCCCTCAAAATAACTCAACACACAGCCATTAATGTCCAAACCGATGGCAACAAAAGTGAGTACACCCCTAAGTGAAAATGTCCAAATTGGGCCCAATTAGCCATTTTCCCTCCCCGGTGTTATGTGACTCGTTAGTGTTACAAGGTCTCAGGTGTGAATGGGGAGCAGGTGTGTTAAATTTGGTGTTATCGCTTTCACTCTCTCATACTGGTCACTGGAAGTTTAACATGGCACCTCATGGCAAAGAACTCTCTGAGGATCTGAAAAAAAGAATTGTTGCTCTACATAAAGATGGCCTAGGCTATAAGAAGTTTTCCAAGACCTTGAAACTGAGCTGCAGCACGGTGGCCAAGACCATGCAGCAGTTTAACAGGACAGGTTCCACTCAAAACAGGCCTCGCCATGGTCGTCCGAAGAAGTTGAGTGCATGTGCACAGCGTCATATCCAGAGATTGTCTTTGGGAAATAGACGTATGAGTGCTGCCAGCATTGCTGCAGAGTTTGAGGGGGTGGGGGGTCAGCCTGTCAGTGCTCAGACTATACGCTGCACGTTGCATCAAATTGGTCTGCATGGCTGTCATCCCAGAAGGAGGCCTCTTCTAAAGATGATGCACAAGAAAGCCTGCAAAGTTTGCTGAAGACAAGCAGACTAAGGACATGGATTAATGGAACCATGTCCTGTGGTCTGATGAGACCAAGATAAACTGAACTCTGGTTCAGATGGTGTCAAGCGTTTGTGGCAGCAACCAGGTGAGGAGTACAAAGTCAAGTGTATCTTGCTTACAGTAAAGCATGGTGGTGGGAGTGTCATGGTCTGGGACTGCATGAGTGCTGCCGGCACTGGGGAGCTACAGTTCATTGAGGGAACCATGAATGCCAACATGTACTGTGACATACTGAAGCAGAGCATGATCCCCTCCCTCTGGAGACTGGGCCTCAGGGCAGTATTCCAACATGATAATGACCCCAAACACACTTCCAAGATGACCACTGCCTTGCTAAAGAAGCTGAGGGTAAAGGTGATGGACTGGCCAAGCATGTCTCCAGACCAAAACCCTATTGAGCATCTGCGGGGCTTCCTCAAATGGAAGGTGGAGGAGCGCAAGGTCTCTAACATCCACCAGCTCCGTGATGTCATTGTGGAGGAGTGGAAGAGGACTCCAGTGGCAACCTGTGAAACTCTGGTGAACTCCATGCCCAAGACGGTTATAGCGGAGTTCTGCCAATTTTTTTTTTTTTTTTTAAAGTCAGCAGCCACAAATACTGCAGCTGCTGACTTTTAGAATATGGACACTCACCTGTCCAGGGCGCCCGCAATGTCGGCACCCAAAGCTGATCTGTCCCTCGGTTCTCGGGTGGGGGCGCCGCCATCTTCGGTAAGGGAATCAGGAAATGAAGCCTTGCGGCTTCACAGCCTGGTTCCCTACTGCGCATGCACGAGTCGTGCTGCGCGATCCCACTGGTCCCTGCTGTCTTCTGGGTCCTATGTGTCTCCCAGAAGACAGCGGGGGGGGGGACCAAGGAGGCCCCGGACATGGCGTAGATATCCGCGGATACTGCGGATATCTATGCCTAGAAGTGGGAGTAAATACCTGGATTAGACAGGTATCTGCTCCCCCCTCCCCCCTGAAAGGTGCCAAATGTAACCATGGAGGGGGCTCTGGAGGATTTCCAAAAGCAGAAGTTCCATTTTTGGGTGGAACTCCGCTTTAAGGCAGTGCTGGAAAATGGTGGCCACACAACATATTCACACCTTGGGCCCAATCTGGACAATTTCAATTAGGGGGTGTACTCACTTTTGTTGCCAGCGGTTTAGGCTCCATGTACATGGGACGCTGGGGCAAACTCCTCTGAACGAACTTAAAAACCGGCATTTAGAAAAGTCAGTTTTGCTGCGTTTGCATGGTGCGTTTAGCTGCGTTTTACCGTGTTTGCGTCTAGAAGCGTTTATTAAGATAACCTCATTAAGACCCTCCCCAAGCTCAAAAAACATTGTTATTTAACTATTTCAGCCATTTTGACCAGAGTGAGTAGAAGCAGCAGAGAGAGCAGCTGTATACTTGTATTTGCCTCTATTTATGAGCTTTTTTTTTGCAATGGATCCCATAATGAGCATATGTGAGGAAATGCTGTTGATGTTGCTCTTGATATGGGTCAAATTCCAATTAAAAATTGGATACAGCAATGCTAGTAGTGTATTGCATTGCATCAAGGGTTATATATGATCTATGAATCATCGCAAGTAATTAAAACATTTTAACTATTTTTTATTTTTATTTTTTTACTTAACTTACTTTTTACTTTTGTCTTTTCAGGTCAAAAATATAGGGTACCTTAAAAACAAAAACGTGTCCAAACGCCGGTACCGCGTTTAGCCGCGTTTAGTCACGTTTGGCGTCTGAAACGTCTAAATCTTCGACATCTAAACCCATTTTTTTGTTTTCAAAGAAACGCTGTTAAACGCAACTGCCTAAAAACGGCAATAAATGAGACTGTGTACATGGTCACATAGGATAACATTGAATGAGTTCAGGGGCAATTGAAAAAAGCGCCCAAATGCCTCCGAACGTACGTTTAGCAGCGTCCCGTGTACATGGGGCCTTAGACATTAGGGGACAGCAAATTTACACTGTTATACAATAGGGCTGCTGAAATTAATCGCAGCATCGATGCATCGCGATTCGGGTGTCCCCGATGCGGCATCGATGCATGCGACCCGAATAATCGATTTCTGGCCCCGCCCCCTCCCGGGAGAGCGCTCCGTGCGTAAAGCTGTTATTAGTGTGTGTATATTCCGCTCATGTGACACTCGGCCGCGCCTCCCTCCTCTCAGTCTCTCCTGATGTCAGCTCCGCCCACTGACTGGAGCTATCAGGTCAGAAGAGAGGCGGGCGGGGCTGACATCAGGAGAGACGTGAGAGGAGGGAGGAGGCGCACGGCCGAGTGTCACATGACCGCAATATACACACACTAATAACAGCTTTATGCACGGAGCGCTCTCCCGGGAGAATTCACTGCTGACCTGAGATGTGACAACCGGCGGAACACCGGCCGCACAAATGGAGATCGGGGGGAGATGGTGAGCAGGCAGATCGCCCTGCTCATTACAGGCTGCCACCGGCAGAGCAGCATGTAAGTACAGAGGGGGAGGGGGGGGCGCTGTGACACAAGTCCATATCATAAATTGTCTTCTATGTGCCTTCATCACACCACAACTCTGCATTATTGTCCGCAGTCTGTGCCCATCTCCTGTGCCATGTCCACCACAGTCTTTGCCCATCTCCTGTGCCATGTCCGCCGCAGTCTGTGCCCATCTCCTGTGCCATGTCCGCCGCAGTCTGTGCCCATCTCCTGTGCCATGTCCACCGCAGTCTTTGCCCATCTCCGGTGCCATGTCCGCCGCAGTCTGTGCCCATCTCCTGTGCCATGTCCGCCGCAGTCTGTGCCCATCTCCTGTGCCATGTCCGCCGCAGTCTGTGACCATCTTCTGTGCCATGTCCGCCGCAGTCTGTGCCCATCTCCTGTGCCATGTCCGCCGCAGTCTGTGCCCATCTCCTGTGCCATGTCCGCCGCAATCTGTGCCCATCTCCTGTGCCATGTCCGCCGCAGTCTGTGCCCATCTCCTGTGCCATGTCCGCCGCAGTCTGTGCCCATCTCCTGTGCCATGTCCTCCGCAGTCTGTGCCCATCTCCTGTGCCATGTCCGCCGCAGTCTGTGCACATCTCCTGTGCCATGTCCGCCGCAGTCTGTGCCCATCTCCTGTGCCATATCCGCCGCAGTCTGTGCCCATCTCCTGTGCCATGTCCGCCGCAGTCTGTGACCATCTCCTGTGCCATGTCCGCCGCAGTCTGTGACCATCTCCTGTGCCATGTCCGCCGCAGTCTGTGACCATCTCCTGTGCCATGTCCCCCGCAGTCTGTGACCATCTCCTGTGCCATGTCCGCCGCAGTCTGTGCCCATCTCCTGTGCCATGTCCACCGCAGTCTTTGCCCATCTCCGGTGCCATGTCCGCCGCAGTCTGTGCCCATCTCCTGTGCCATGTCCGCCGCAGTCTGTGCCCATCTCCTGTGCCATGTCCGCCGCAGTCTGTGACCATCTTCTGTGCCATGTCCGCCGCAGTCTGTGCCCATCTCCTGTGCCATGTCCGCCGCAGTCTGTGCCCATCTCCTGTGCCATGTCCGCCGCAGTCTGTGCCCATCTCCTGTGCCATGTCCGCCGCAGTCTGTGCCCATCTCCTGTGCCATGTCCGCCGCAGTCTGTGCCCATCTCCTGTGCCATGTCCGCCGCAGTCTGTGCACATCTCCTGTGCCATGTCCGCCGCAGTCTGTGCCCATCTCCTGTGCCATATCCGCCGCAGTCTGTGCCCATCTCCTGTGCCATGTCCGCCGCAGTCTGTGACCATCTCCTGTGCCATGTCCGCCGCAGTCTGTGACCATCTCCTGTGCCATGTCCGCCGCAGTCTGTGACCATCTCCTGTGCCATGTCCCCGGCAGTCTGTGACCATCTCCTGTGCCATGTCCGCCGCAGTCTGTGACCATCTCCTTTGCCATGTCCGCCGCAATCTGTGACCATCTTCTGTGCCATGTCCGCCGCAGTCTGTGCCCATCTCCTGTAGCATGTCCGCAGGCTGTGCTCATCTCCTGTACCATGTCCGCAGTCTGTGACCATCTCCTGTAGCATGTCTGTAGTCTCTGACTATCTCCTGTAGCATGTCTGCAGTCTCTGACTATCTCCTGTAGCATGTCCGCAGTCTCTGACCATCTCCTGTAGCATGTCCGCAGTCTCTGACCATCTCCTGTAGCTTGTCCACAGTCTCTGACCATCTCCTGTAGTATGTCCGCAGTCTCTGACCATCTCCTGTAGCATGTCCGCAGTCTCTGACCATCTCCTGTAGCATGTCCGCAGTCTCTGACCATCTCCTGTAGCATGTCCGCAGTCTCTGACCATCTCCTGTAGCATGTCCGCAGTCTCTGACCATCTCCTGTAGCATGTCCGCAGTCTCTGACCATCTCCTGTAGCATGTCCGCAGTCTCTGACCATCTCCTGTAGCATGTCTGCAGTCTCTGACCATCTCCTGTAGCATGTCCGCAGTCTCTGACCATCTCCTGTAGCATGTCCGCAGTCTCTGACCATCTCCTGTAGCATGTCCGCAGTCTCTGACCATCTCCTGTAGCATGTCCACAGTCTCTGACCATCTCCATAGCATGTCCGCAGTCTCTGACCATCTCCTGTAGCATGTCCGCAGTCTCTGACCATCTCCTGTAGCATGTCCGCAGTCTCTGACCATCTCCTGTAGCATGTCCGCAGTCTCTGACCATCTCCTGTAGCATGTCCGCAGTCTCTGATCATCTCCTGTAGCATGTCCGCAGTCTCTGATCATCTCCTGTAGCATGTCTGCAGTCTCTGATCATCTCCTGTAGCATGTCTGCAGTCTCTGATCATCTCCTGTAGCATGTCTGCAGTCTCTGATCATCTCCTGTAGCATGTCCGCAGTCTCTGACCATCTCCATAGCATGTCCGCAGTCTCTGACCATCTCCTGTAGCATGTCCGCAGTCTCTGACCATCTCCTGTAGCATGTCCGCAGTCTCTGACCATCTCCTGTAGCATGTCCGCAGTCTCTGATCATCTCCTGTAGCATGTCTGCAGTCTCTGATCATCTCCTGTAGCATGTCCGCAGTCTCTGATCATCTCCTGTAGCATGTCTGCAGTCTCTGATCATCTCCTGTAGCATGTCTGCAGTCTCTGATCATCTCCTGTAGCATGTCCGCAGGCTCTGACCATCTCCTTTAGTATTGTGGAAGAGAGCCTGGAGCTCCTCTGCTGTCTCTTTTTTTCTTAAGAACAGATAGAATAAAAAAAATGGAGTCCTCCTGACTACTTGAATTTTTTTTGATGAAAACCATGAGATCTTGCGGACTTGCGCTGTAATCGTGATGCATCGTGATGCATCGCGGAATCGAATCGAATCGAATCGTTGACTTGATAATCGTAATCGAATCGAATTGTGAGGCCAGTGAAGATGCGCAGCCCTATTATACAAGCTGTACACTCACTACTTTACATTGTAGCAAAGTGTCATTTCTTCAGTGTTGTCACATGAAAAGATATAATAAAATATTTACAGAAATGTGAGGGGTGTACTCACTTTTGTAAGATACTGTATATATAGTATATATATATATATATATATATATATATATATACATGTTTATAATATACTGTAATATTGTGTAGTTACATAGAAGTGCTGAAATAGGAATCTCTAGTGTGCGTTAATTCCTATAAACAAATCTCCCTGATTTTGCTGGGAATTTAAAATGCAGGTTTATTAAGCTTTCAACCATTCTGTATAAAATGAAAGTGGATTTGTCAGCTGGACACAAGAACTGCATTAGTGTCTGTAAAACATGATCTGCAGATTTGTCTAGATAAGAGTTTTAAAATGAATTACACACGTAAATGTATGTCTCTACCTAAGCTACAGCAGTGAGAGACATTCTTCTTTATTCTGTTAGAATTCCTGCTGAATCTAGCTGAATCCAGGCAAACAGTATAATAGATTGATGAAATACATTTATGAGAGCTGTTTTACCTTACAAAGGATTTGTATTTCTGTCCACCCAGTTCTGAGATTTACACAGCTCTGCCATGCAGCACAGTCCTATCTGATAGTGTAGGAAACCTGTGGCTGGGTTCACACTGTTGCATTGCAGTAACATATGCTTAACTGCAACAGTAACATGCGCATCGGTGCGCTGCAGTGCTATTCATTTTACATTTTTAGCAATATCTGTCCTTTTTTTCAGTGCAAAGTTGCTCTGGAAATTAAGCATTATTGTGAAGTCAGAGAAGCCAAAAACTGAATAGACCCCAGTGATCTGTTTCAAATGACCTAGACCGGGGGAAGGAAACCTTTCAGAGATTGAGATCTACCTGGGCAACATGTAGGACATCAAAGATCCCCGGTGGGGGGGGGGGGGGGGGGGTTGGGGAGTTGGCATCGTCCTTTAACTTGTTCGGATCCGAATGACGGCTACAGCGCGGATCTGCTTTGCCGGGAGGCCGTCTATGGACGTCCTCCCATTTCAAAGCTGGCCACGCCCCCTGAAGGGAGCACACGCTGTGATCACCCGAGTTAATGAGACTCCCGGCCCCTTACCACGTGAACAACTGATCACGTGATGTAAACAGAGGCTCGGTAATCTTTTTTTTTTTCTTCTCACGCTGACAGCATGAGAAGAAAAAAAGCCAATCGCCGGCTTCTGTTGGTCCCGAAGAGGAAGAGCCTCTGCCTGCCAATACCGTCTGCCAATGCCAGTAATCAGTGCCCACAGTGCCCACCAATCAGTGCCCACAGTACATCAGTGCCACCTATCAGTGCTCACAAGTGCCACCTATCAATGCCCACCAGTGGTGCCAATCAGTGCCTCATCAGTGCCACCTAGCAGTGCTGCCTATCAGTGTCACCTACCAGTGCCGATCAGTGCCCATCACTGCCACCCATCAGTGCCCATCAGTGCCAGCTATCAGTGCCACCTATCAGTGCCAGCTATTATTACCCTTCAGTGCCACCTATCAATGCCTTTCAGTGCCGCCCATCAGTGCCACCCTTCGGTGCCCATCAATGCCACCTATCAGTGCCCTGCCCACCAGTGCCGCCTATTAGTGCCCATCAGTGCCACCTTATCAGTGCCCATCATTGCAGCCTATTGGTGCCCATCAGTGCAGCCTATCAGTACCCATCGGTACAGCTTATCAGTGCCCATGGGTGCAGCTTATCAGTGCCCATTAGTGTAACCTCGTCAGCGTACATCAGTGAAGGAGAAAAATTACCCGTTTGCAAAATTTATTAACAAAATGTAAAAATGGTTTTGTATTTTTAAAAAAAAAATCTGTCTTTTTTAATTTTTTTTAACAAAAAATGAAAAACCCAGAGGTGATCAAATACCATGAAAAGAAAGCTCTATTTGTGGGAAAAAAATGATAAACATTTCATTTGGGTACAGCGTTTTCACTAAAAGATGAGCAACCAATAAAAGCCTAGCAACCAATCATCTGCTATTTAACTTGCAAAGGAAACTAAAGCAGCTCCCAGTCCCTCCCTCCATCCAGCACGGCTCTGTCTCTCGCTCCTCTCTGCTAATAAAGGGAGAACAACGCCGGTGGAGATAGGGGAAGCAACGGCACAGCCCTAATCGAGATCTACCTGTCTGCTTCCCGTGATCGACAGGTAGCTCACGATCGACGGGTTGCCGACCCCAGCCCTAGACCCAGTCTGTCCAGATAGTATGGTCACCTGCTGACTTGGCACCATCCACAGGCAGCTTATCTTTTTCATTAGACATAGAGTCAAGGGGGTATGTCAATGCATTAAGCGACATTTGAAACAGAACACATGTTTTTCTTCAGCAGAGAAACAAAAGGGGGGGTTTTCCGGCGCTCCGCAACATGTGATGTCTAAGGTAAATAGTACAATGGTAGCTATAATAGCACATTAAAATAAGGCAGGTAAATTCTAGAATGAGGAGGCAGCCATCCTCAGAGGGTGTCCATTACCTCTGTTGACAATCAATGTTGAAAAAAGGAGGGGTGTGGAGGCGCCAACTGTGGTAGCTTGTTTATGCAAAAATAAAAGTTAGTGTAACAATTACACTTACTGGTTCGCAGGGTGGAGGTGTTTCTTTGAGATGGAAAAGTGTCCTGGGATGTGCTGTTATCTTGTTTCCGGCTCAGATTTCATTCCTTCAGGCGTCTGGGTGTGGAGTCTGTACACAGGCTGAACTGCTGCATCCAGTGCATGGAAAGCTCCACGCTGACCACTCTGGAGTGCAGAAGAGGAAATGACGTCACTGATGCACGGCAAACGTCCAGGCTGGTGTTGGGGATAATGCAGGGATAGTACAGGCTACGCGCTCGGGGCTCACAGCTCCTTCTACTGGCCTTTTCTTCACAAGCTTACTTTGAGCTGCCCAGGAAAGTTTGTGGAAAGTTTACTTTATTGTCAGTGATTTGTCTCCCTAACAATCGTGGCTGATGGGTTTTTTGTTTGGGGGGGACGGCAAACAAACACCCCCCAGCAGCACGGCACTAACAACCCCAACCCCTCCCCCGCGCTTCTGCTGGTTGGTCCGGCACTTACCTGGATAGATAGATCCAGATAGATAGGGGGGTGTCATCCAGCGCAGCAGCTCCGGGCTAGCGGGTGCAGGGTCTGGGCAGCGGCTCCAGGCTAGCGGATGCGGGGTCCGGGCAGCAGCTCCAGGATATCAGATGCGGGGTCTGGGCAGCGGCTCCAGGCCAGTGGGTGCAGGGTCCAGGCAGCGGCTCCAGGCTAGCGGGTGCAGGGTTTGGGCAGCAGCTCCAGGCTAGCGGGTGCAGTGTCCGGGTTGCAGCTCCAGGCTAGCGGGTGCAGTGTCCGGGTTGCAGCTCCAGGCTAGCGGGTGCAGTGTCCGGGTTGCAGCTCCAGGCTAGCGGGTGCGGGGTCTGGGCAGCAGCTCCAGGCTAGTGGGTGCGGGGTCCAGGCAGCAGCTCCAGGCTAGTGGGTGCGGGGTCCAGGCAGCGGCTTCAGGCTAGCAGGTATGGGGTCCGGGCAGCAGCTTCAGGCTAACAGGTACGGGTTCCAGGCAGCGGCTCCAGTCTAGCGGGGTCCAGGCAGTGGCTCCAGGCTAGTGGGTGCAGGATCCAGACAGCGGCTCCAGGCTAGCGGGGTGTGGGGTCCAGGCAGTGGCTCCAGACTAGCGGGTGTGGGGTCCAGGTAGCGGCTCCAGGCTTGCAGGTACAAGGTCCAGGCAGCGTCTCCAGGCTTGCAGGTACGGGGTCCAGGCAGCGGCTCCAGACTTGCAGGTACGGGGTCCGGGCAGCTGCTCCAGGCTTGCAGGTATGGGGTCCAGGCAGCGGCTCCAGGCTTGCAGGTACAGGGTCCAGGCAGGGGCTCCAGGCTAGCGGGTGTGGGGTCCAGGCAGCAGCTCCAGGCTTGCAGGTACGGGGTCCAAGCAGCGGCTCCAGGCTAGCGGGTGCAGGGTTCAGGCAGTGGCTCCAGGCTAGCAGGTATGGGGTTTGGGCAGCAGCTCCAGGGTGGCGGTCTTCTCTCTTCCTATCTGGCTCCAGCGGCTTCCTCCCTGGCTCCTGGCTTTTGGCAAATCGGGAAACAGGTCTCACACCTGCTTCCTGATTGGTGGGGAGAAGGTTTAGTGTGAAAATAGCAAAAATTAATTGCTATCGTCACACAACTGGGTGGGATTGGGACGCAGTGCTCTGCTTCCCCAACTCACCCTTTTTTGAAGCCTATTAGAGCCTCTGGCTCTAATCGTGTGCTTCAACCCCCCCCCCATAGGAATTCAAGGGGCCGGGCACATGGATAGGGAGGGCGGGGTGTTAGGGTGCACCCACAATGCACATGCCGCCACTGCTCCCTAACCAAATGAATTCAACTTATTAATATGAATACAAATGATTACGTATTCATTCAGGTTCATTCTTTTTGTTCGGATGAGAGCAGACTCTTGGATAATCAGCCGATTTTTTTTGCACTAACATTTTTCACATTGCAATAAATACAGTAAGGTATAAAGTGAAATAAGATGATTCCTACTTATTGTGTTTGGGTTGGATGGAGGTGGATTCATCAAAATCTCTGAATCATAACATAACGAATTAATCCAAAATTAATTTTGTTCATATTGTTACTTTTTGATGCACATGACTCCAGTCTATATTGTCCAATCATCTCATTCCATTTCTCTTTGTGGGTTGGACAAGCAGGGATATAGCCAATCTTCTGAAATAACATAATAACAGAACTTCCAAAAATAAGAATTGATTCAGAATGACGGATATACTGTATATTAGACATGTGCAATTAGTTTAGTTCCAAATTCATTTTTTAACGAATTTTGACAAATTTGTTAATTCGGAAATATCTGAATTAAGGAAAACCTGTTTAACTAATTTTTTTGAATGTTCATAAATTCGAATATTCGAAAATATGTAAATTCAAAAAATTCGTAAATTTGAATATTCGAAAATCCTGAATTTTCAAAATTCGGAAATACAAAATTCAAAAATTTCGAAAATAAGAACGAAAAATTCAAAAGAATGAAAATCCGAAAATAACAAGAATTCGAAATCTCAAAAACCCAAAAAAAACGAAATAATAACTACCGTAACTAATAATAACTTAACGATTACTATCTATTACATTATAGGTATTGGAACTTCCTTTCAAATTTGGCAGCTAGTGAACCTAACGAATACAAAGTTATGAATTATCCAAAATAATGAATGCCATATCTAAACGAATGGAACGTAACAATTTAATAATAACAAATAATAAAAACAATAATAATAAAAACTTTGTATTATTATTATTATTATAGATTAATTCGCTCCCATTTGTTTAGATGCGGCATTCGTTATTTTGGGTAATTCGTAACTTCAGATAAATTCATATTCGTTACATTGACTAACAGCCAAATTTGAAAGGAAAAAAGGAAATTCTTATAGTTAGTTATTATTAGTTAGTTAATGAGTTATTATTTAGAATTTTCAGATTTTCTTTCTTATTTTCGGATTTTCAAATTTTCAGGATTTTAGAATTTACGAATTTTAGAATTTTAGAATTTATGAATGTTTGGATTTTCGGATTTTCAAATTTATGAATTTCGATCATAACAAATGACCCGAAAAACAAAAAAACAAAAATATTCTGTTGTGCACATCTCACATCTATTACTCAAATCTAGACATGTGTGATTCGTTTCATAATGAATCAAAAATCAGACCAAGTTTTTGTTCTTCGGAGATTCGGTGTATCCAAGTCTCCAAATCAAAATACAGTAGTAACAAATTTCAACAAATCCAAAATAAATTATAATGAAAGCAACAAATTAATTTGTATTCATTTGTTTTATTCGTTTGTGACTTCAGAGGGTGTCACACATTGTATTGTTATTATTGGCCAAAGCCGAGGTCGCAAAACATCAAAGCCGCAAGTCGCATTGAATTAGCAAGCAATTCAAAAGTCTAATCGAAGTTGCAAGCAATTCGCAATGCAAAGACACACCTGAAACACAAGGAATGAAGATTAGGAATCCTAATCTTCAAAAATAACTTCTGAAAATCCAATTTGATTCGGAACAACAAATATACAAAACAAATCTAAATATACGAAACAAATTCCAAAAACAAATCATTCTAATATAACAATTATGACACGAAGGGAAATGATTGACTTAACAAATGAATCAGAAACAAAACTAATCAGATTTTTTCATCAGGCACAGCCTAGGGCTAGGCTGACATGTTGACGCCCCCTAGAGGTCCATGACAGCCTAGGCTCATAGGATGTAGGCTGAATGATACTGGCCGTCAGAATGTAGACACCTAGTGGTGGAAATTAATTGCTTCCGGAAACTGTTCCCGAATTAAGTTAAAACCCACTTTTGGGAGCATGTAACACGTTTCCAATCCTGCTGCCCGTTCGGAGATTCCCACACTCTTTGTGACAGCAGCATGGGGAGAAATCCCCCCTACTAGTTGTCAGTTTTTGAAAACAATGTAGCCATGCTGAGCTCCGCCCACACGGCAACGTCATTTATATACAGAGCTCTGTGTATGAATGGACTACAAGTCCCAACAACATTTGCAGCTGTCAGCTTGTAGTTTTTGATGAACTACCATGGTGCTGTGAGTGCTGTGGTAGTTCATTGATTCTTCCTGTCAGAATTTATTGGCTTCCTCCTACGAGGATACACTAACAGGTCTGGCATCAGCAATCTTCTGATCGCTGGTGCAATGCTTTACAGGCTCCTGCAACTAAAAATAATGAATGCACATTTTTTTACCTGCAAAAAAATGTGCATTTATTTATTTTTTTTAACCTCTTGACAACTGTATAACTTACATATACAGTTGGAAAGATATCTCCCATGGGACTTTGTTTCAGCAATAGAAATCACACAGTTTAGAATGTACAGGTATGTATAAAAATAGAAAATCTTTATTGGACAACAAATTAAAAGTTAGCTAGTCTATACAATACACCTCCTAATCTGTAAAATATTCCTACTAAACACATGAGGAGCTGGAATACATTTGGATTAAAATAAATTGCATATCCACCAAATCAACCCAACGCGTTGCAACTTATACAAAGTCTTTATCAGGAGACATACCTAGTACGTGATCCTGCACTTCTGGGTCTGGGGCATGCATGCGCACCGCCGGCGACCCACTCCTGCTCTGATTATACACAGCGGGAGCTGATCTGCGGGTACCGCACACTCAATATCCGCCGGCAACCGCCGATCATTCAGCAGAGAGCCAGAGTGGTGATCTTCCTATGTAAATAAGGCAGATCGCCGTTCTGTTAGTAGAGAAAGTATTGACCCTGTGTTTCTGAAAAGCAGGGACATGGATCAATGTTGTCCCATAGTAAAAGCACCTCCCCCACAGTACACAAACACAGGCTAGGAACAAATTTAACCCTTTGATCGCCCCTGATGTTAACCCCTTCCCAGCCCAGTGTCATTAGTAGATTGACAGTGCATATTTTTAGCACTCATCACTCTATTAGTGTCACTGGTCCCCAAAAAGTGTCAGTTAGTGTCTGATTTGTCTGCTGCAATATCACAGTCATGCTAGAAGTCACTGATTGCCTCCATTACTAGTAAAAAAAAAAAAAATCCATAAATATATTCCATAGTATGTAGACACTATAACTTTTGCACAAACCATACAATATACGCTTTTATTGGGATATGTTTTTTTTTTCTACCAAAACATGTAGCAGAATACATATTGGCCTAAACTGATGAAGAAATTTGATTGTTTATATTTTTTACCGGATGTGTTTTATAACAGAAAGTAAAAATTTTTTTATTTTTTTCAAAATTGTCGTTCTTTTTTTGTTTATAGCGCAAAAAATAAAAAAACACAGAGGTGATCAAATACCACCAAAAGAAAGCTCTATTTGTTGGGAAAAAAGAACATAAATATTATTTGGATACAGCGTCGCCCAATTGTCAGGTAATGTAATGCAGTGCCGTATCACTAAAAATGGCCTGGTCATGGGGGGGGAGTAAATCTTCTGGAAGGCAAGTGGTTGAAAAAAGTAAACTTATCCTTTACAGTTTGTGATAAAAGTTACGTTTTATTTTTTATTTTGTGGTTTATTTTTTAGTCGAGTCGAACTCTGCTTTAACCAAGCAATTAAACAAAGTACAGCAAATATATTACATGTAAGCACGTTATAAAAGTGAACTGTGTGCCACTTTCCATACTTTTCCTGCATATTGTGTTTGCATTGTTCAGTTTAAAAGGTTATTTGTTATCTATAAATCAGACTTGTCCGCTTTTATTAATATACCCATAAACAAAAGTACAGCCTAATGTAACTCCATATTTGCAAATACTGCTTTTACGAGCTCTTTAATTCTGTCTTTACTCAAATGTCTATAAATTCAAAGACGGCTTTTTACTTTATGGAAAAAAAAAAAAAAAGATAACACTGGGAGGGATGGGGAAAGTTCCAACCAGCAAAGTGATGGGACGTTTTATGTCAGCTAATGGTCTTTTTACGAGTGGTCAAATATTTTGCGCTCGATGTACAATCTCATCTGGGTAGAGGGCCAGGGAGAAAATATAAAGGAAACAATAGCTCCAACACTTCAGAGGAACTTCAAGTGAACTTTTTTTTTTTCCATCATGAAAAGAAAAGAAATGACGGAAAGCAATAAACACAGGGAACGTCAGTAAATCTTGAGCCACTTTATTAAGGAAGTTAGAGATGGAATGATGAAAACTATTTCAGTTGTGTTCCAGTATAAGATTTATTTGCTGATATGCAACTGATATAAAGCCACAATAGAAGAAGCGCTTTAAGAAGAAAGCCAAAAAGATGATTTTGCAAATATTAGGCCAGTAATGTAACGGGGTATAGATGCAATTTTTATTATTTGTAATAACTAAACATATCAAACCTTATATTTCTTTCACGGTATGTATTGCATAGACTGGTGTGTATATATATATATATAGATCTATATATCTATAGATATATAGATCTATATATCTATCTATAGATATATAGATATATATATAGATATATCTATATATATCTATAGATATATATATATCTATAGATATATATAGATATATCTATATATATATAGTTTTTGTTTATTTATTTATTTTTTCTGTGTCTTAAATCTACTACTGTAAATGAAAAAAAAAAACTGTTAAAGGGTGTTTTAAACAGTACCTTGGTCTAAACACCAAAACTAAAATATGATACATTGTAGCTTATCAGTATCAAAGAAATACGAGACTGTAATACTGTATATATACATTATATTTCCTAAAAAAATATATGTATATTTTATGTATAAAAGCATATTAAAATATGTAATATATATATATATATATATATATATATATATATATATATATATATATATATATATATATATATATATATATATACAGTATATATATATATATATATATATATATATATATATATATATATACCGTATTTATCAGCGTATAACACGCACAGGTGTATAACACGCACATTAATTTTAAGAGGGAAGTTTCAGGGAAAAAATTAAATTTTAAATAAGGAACTTTGAAGCAAAATAAAGGTCAGTGCCCATCTGCAGCCTCACCATTGCCATCAATACAGCCTGATCAATGCCCATCTGCAGCCTCACAAGTGCCATTAATGCAACCTCATCAGTCCACATCAATGCAGCAGCCTCACCATTGCCATCAGTGCAGCCTGATCGATGCCCATCTGCAGCCTAGAGGGGACAGGGAGAGGGGCGGCCCAGGAGACAGGACTTCCTTTTACAGAGGCCGCCAAGTAAACAGGAGATTCTCACTGTATGTAATCTGACAGCGCTCGTCCCGCACCCCCTCCCTGTCCTCTCTGAGGCATCTAAAAATTGAAGTATTGGCGTATAACACGCACGCGCTATTTGCACCCAATTTTTAGGGTGAAAAAGTGAGTGTTATACGCCAATAAATACAGTATATATATATATATATATATATATATATATACATATATATATATATATATATATATATATATATATATATATATATATATATATATATATTCATATTCACACCGCTTTCAATTTTCCACATTTTGTCATGTTACAACCAAAAACGTAAAATAATTTTATTGGGATTTTATGTGATAGATCAACGCAGAGTGGCACATAATTGTGAAGTGGAAGGAAAATGATAAATGGTTTTAAATTTTTTCTACAAATAAATATCTGAAAAATGTGATGTGCATTTGTATGGCGCCCCCCTGAGTCAATACTTGAACCGCCTTTCTCTGCAATTACAGCTGCAAGTCTTTTTGGGGATGTCTCTACCAGCTTTGCACATCTAGAGAGTGACATTTTTGCCCATTCTTCTTTGCAAAATAGCTCAAGCTCTGTCAGATTGGATGGAGAGCGTCTGTGAACAGCAATTTTCAAGTCTTGCCACAGATTGTCAATTGGATTTAGGTCTGGACTTTGACTGGGCCATTCTAACACATGAATCTGCTTTGATCTAAATCTTTCCATTGTAGCTCTTCCTGTATGTTTCGTGTCGTTGTCCTGCTTGAAGGAGCACCTCCGCCCCAGTCTCAAGTCTTTTGCAGGCTCTAACAGGTTTTCTTCTAAGATTGCCCTGTATTTGACTCAATCCATCTTCCCATCAATTCTGACCAGCTTCCCTGTCCCTGCTGAAGAAAAGCATCTCCATGCTGCCACCACCATGTTTCACGGTGGGGATGGTGTGTTCAGGGCGATGTGCAGTGTTAGTTTTCTGCCACACATAGCGTTTTGCTTTTAGGCCAAAAAAGTTAAATTTTGGTCTCATCTGACCCGAGCACCTTCTTCCACATGTTTGCTGTGTCCCCCACATGGCTTCTTGCAATCTGTAAACAAGACATTTTATGGCTTTCTTTTAACAATGGCTTTCTTGCCACTCTTCCATAAAGGTCAGATTTGTGGAGTGCACGACTAATAGTTGTCCTGTGGACAGATTCTCCCACCTGAGCTGTGGATCTCTGCAGCTCCTCCAGAGTTACCATGGGCCTCTTGGCTGCTTCTCTGATTAATGCTCTCCTTGCCCGGCCTGTCAGTTTAGGTGGACGGCCATGTCTTGCTAGGTTTGCAGTTGTGCCATACTCTTTCCATTTTCGGATGATGGATTGAACAGTGCTCTGTGAGATGTTCAAAGCTTGGGATATTTTTTTATAACCTAACCCTGCTTTAAACTTCTCCACAACTTTATCCCTGACCTGTCTGGTGTGTTCCTTGGCCTTCATGATGATGTTTGTTCACTAAGGTTCTCTAACAAACCTCTGAGGGCTTCACAGAACAGTTGCATTTATACTGAGATTAAATTACACACAGGTGGACTCTATTAACTAATTAGGTGACTTCTGAAGGCAATTGTTTCTATAAATTTTAGTTAGGGGTATCAGAGTAAAGGGGGGCTGAATTCAAATGTACGCCACACTTTTCAGATATTTATTTGTAAAAAAATTTGAAAACCATTTATCATTTTGCTTCCACTTCACAATTATGTACCAATTTATGTTGGTTTATCAAATAAAATCCCAAAAAAATACATTTATGTTTTTGGTTGTAACATGACAAAATGTGGAAAATTTCATGGGGTATGAATACCTTTTCAAGGCACTGTATATTTATGTATATAGACATATTTTAATATACTTTTATACATAAAAAAAATAATATATACATATCTGTATATATAGGTCGATCTCTCTATCTATCTATCTATCTATCTATCTATCTATCTATCTATCTATCTATCTATCTATCTATCTATCTATCTATCTATCTATCTTAAAAAATATATATATATATATATATATATATATATATATATATATATATATATAAAATTTATTTTATCTATCTATCTATCTTAAAAAAAAATACATATATATATATATATATATATATATATATATATATATATATATATATATATATATAGTTTCTATGTCTTATGTTTTATGTTTCCATGATTCTGTCATAGTTAAATTTACTTTCATAAACTTTGCATCGGTTTATGTAAATGCTCCCTGTTACTTTTTAAAACTGCAAGACATTTTTCCCATACAACCGCTCTCTCTCAACCCATATACAGAAATTTTCCATTTAAATAGGATCTGCCATAAAATTGCCACATGAGACCTCCGGACTAGTCAAAACACTAACTTCATTTAAATTTTTATGGGATGTTAATTATGTTAGTTTTAAAGGGGGAATTTAAAGATATGATAACAAGAAGGGGAATTTGGTCCAATTCTTTCGTTAGTTCAATGTTACTTTTCTGCCATCTCAGCATAAAAAGCCTCAGCATGACTTACTGCTTCAACACAAGAGTAAAATCTTTTCCCAAGCCCCTGATGGATATCAGATTCTAGAAATGATCTCACTCAGGCTGCGCGGGATTATGTTCCCTTAATAGTAATCTCCAACTTATTCTGTGCCAGGCCAGGTTCTGTTCCATTTGTAAATGTTTATGGTAAAGCCAAGACTTGATAATTTTACTGCCGATCCGCTAAAGAAACGGAGATTGTGGGATGGGAAGCGTTGATTCTGTAGAAAGTAATCAGATCAGCTCAGATGTTAAGCGTTCATTGTTTCAGTAATGTCATTTTTGGCTTTTCCCAGGAAAAGGATGATATTAGCAAAAAGAAAAAAAAAAAGTTTCTCCTGGGTCTTTCATTTCTCTGCAAATTGATTATTTTTTATCAATGTGTTTTTATTGCTTCTCTAAAAATGTTCATCTGTTTTAGATAATGGATTTGAAATAAATGAATGTCAGCTTTGTGCTTTGAAGAGGAGGTCACACCGTACATTTGCTAGCCTCACATGGTGCAGAAATGGCAAATATTACTTTGGGTCCAGTGCCTAGACGCACCTGTTGGGAACCTCACCCCCAGATACCTCCAGGGCCCCCAGGGAGGAATGTATAGCAGATACCTGCTACACATTCCTCCCTGGGGGCCCTGTAGGTCTCTGTGGATGAGGATGTCTACCCTAGAAGACTATATGTGGAAAGGACTGGGTGGAAACAGATATATTCTCCACAATTGATACACTAGGTCAGGGGTCTCCAAACTATCTAAACGAAGGGCCAGTTTACTGTCCTTCAAAATGCAGGGGGGCCAGACTGTGGCTAGCAGGAGTAGAAAATGTGTTGGTGTCAGTAGGAATAAACAATGCGCCATCTTTGGTATTAGTGGGAGGAATAGCACCCCATCATTGGCATCAGTGGTGGAAATAGTGTCCCTTCATTGGTGTCAGTGGGAGGAATAAAGCCCCATCTTTGGTATTAGTGATAGGAATAGTGCACCATCATTGGTGTCAGTGGGTGGAATAGTGCTCCATTGTTGGTATCAGTGGGAGGAATAGTGTCCCACTGTTGATTTTAGTGGGAGGAATAGTGCCTCAGTGTCAATAACTATGCCCCACTGCTGCTTATAGGAGGAGGAATAATGCCCCAAGTAATTAGCCATATCCGGCCCGAGGGCCACTGTTTGGAGACCACTGCACTAGGTTAAGGACCATTTTTGTAGTGTATCTGACTCACAACCATGAGTCTGAAGAAAGTAAGGCCACATTTATTTAAAACAATTCCAGGAGGTGGAAGAAACCAGTCACCTGTAACGTCATTAAACTGGTCTCTCCTCCCATCAGAGTACACAGTAGGAGCCACACATTTTATAGTTCTTATATTTTATGTCTGGAGAAAAAGAGATTTAATCTCCCCATGGAAAGGCTTTTATACAGTAAGAGCAGTGAAAATGTGGAATAGGTTCCGTTGAGAACTAGTTTTAGCCAGCCAAGTAGTTTTAAAAAAGGTCTGGTGTCCTGATGTCATTGAGACCAAAGCAGGGTCCATAGCCCTTTTCTGGGTGTGATGATGCCAAGCAACAGTCCACCGCCAGAACGTAGGGGAGGACCATCTGTCAAGGGAGTGGAGGATTGGGTAATTAAAACTGTTTCACCTCTCCCCTAGGAAAATTGAGCTAATAGCCCTGGTGCTGCCTACCTGCAAGGCATAATTTTAAAGTTGGGCTTTATAGCCTATCTTTGGACACAATCCCTGTCTCTCAATTGCCCCTCCTCCTGTGAACCCTCTACAGTTTATGATCTGCTTCATATTTTTATACTTACCTGTTTTAGATGTCTTCTGGCCAGTCATATGACAGGCTTGGACTTTTACCTCCTCACCTCTTCTCCTCCCTGGAGGAGTTCTTCGTCAAGGCATCAGCACCATTCTCTACAGCAAAACATTGTGAATGAAGGTCACTGTAGTTTTTCCAACCCATAGGGATTGGGGCCATGGCACCAATTCATTCATAATGTATCCTCTTTCTTCTGATGCATCTTGTGGCAGAATCAAAGTACTGCTGGGGACAACTCCAAATTAAAGTTTGATCCTTATATTTTTCTGCCAGGTTCCTTCTTTCCCCAACTCATTAACATACGAATGGATTTTTTCTATAAATGTTTTGTTTTCAGTGCATAACATATCTTAGATCCAGTGATATCATCACCGGGTCTCTGTGGTTCTCCATGCAATGCAGGGAGATCTTTGCTGTTGGCAGGGGCGTGTAGGATGCTGTACATAGAGCTTCCTGAAAACATCACAGCACCCTACCTCAGTACTCCTCTTAACAGTTGGCAATCCAACTACAAGCAGTGGGTTGGCTCTTGGGAGGAGTTATGCAAATATCAAACCATCTTAATAAATGGACGTGAGTCTGAAGGAGTACGTGTTTCTAGGCAGGCTGCATTTGCATGCAAACTGCCCTAGGTAATGTCTACATGTGATATTGAGTCTTAATGACTGGAAATACTGAAATACAATTAATTAAAGGGTTGGTCAAAGGACAGTAAGGATGGGATGGAAAAGGTTAGATCAGAGATCTACAAACTGTGTCCCTCCTGCCCACTGATACCAACAATTATGCAGCATTTATCATTCCACTAAAACCAACAGTAGGGTATAATTGCTCAAACTGACACCAATGTTGGAGCACTATTACTTCCACTTACACCAAAGATAGGGCGCTTTTACTTCCACTGACACCAGCAATGAGGCATAATTCCTTCCACGGATATAAACAATGTAACAGTATTCCACCCACTGACACCATAAATAGGGCACTATTCCTCCCAGTCCCACTGACACCATAGATTTGGGTAATTTCTACACCCACTGGCCACAGTATGCCCCCCCCCAAAGTCTGAAAGACACTGGTTCCACTCACGGTGCACTACTTCTTCTCTTGATACCAAAGATAGGACACTAATACTCCCACTGACACCATAGATGGGACACTATTCCTCTCACTGACACCATAGATAGGGCACTATTCCTCTCACTGACACCATCAATGGGGTACTATTCCTTACACTGATACCAATGTTGGGGCACTATCCCTCTTTCTCCTAACCACTAGCATTACATATTTTTTTAACTATTCCCATTGACTACCAAGCTTGAGGCATTGTATACTTTCACTAAGATTGGGGTATTTTCTAAACCCACTGGCCACAGTTCGGCCCCACTAAAGTCTGAAGGACACTGGTACCACTCATGGTGCACTACGCCTTCTCCTGACATCAACGATGGGACACTAGACCTCCCAATGACACCATAGATGGGGCACTATTCCTCCCACTGGTACCACTGATGGTGCACTTTTCCTTCCACTGGCACCAATGTTGGGGCACTAGTCCTCCTTCTTCTAATCACCAGCATTACGTACATTTTAACTACTCCTACTGACCACCAAGCTTGAGGCATTGTATAATTCCATTGGGGTATTTTCTACACCCACTCCCATAAAGTCTGAAGGACAGTAAACTGACTCTTTGTCTAGAATGTTTGGAGACCTCTGGGCTAGATGATGTTGGACTTCCTCCAGCTGGGAAATGGGGAGGGCTCATTCTGATTTTCTGCATCTTCGAATACATGCTGTGAGTAGTTCATAGAGGGCAGAGGAATCAGAACAAGCTATTTCAGTACAGAAGATGAGCCTGAACTGTGCAAGACTGCTGCTTCTATTTTTTTACTCTTCCTGGGGGGGGCATATTAATTAAAAAAATAGTCTGGAGTTGGTCTCTTACACAAAATTGCACCTGTACTGTGACCCAGATGTTTCTGAATTAAATAAAAGAAATCTTTTTTAATCTCAAACTGTTTCTCTATTTCCATAATATTTTGTTTCAGCCATGGTGTCCTTTCATGCAGTAGGCGGCCACTAAAGCCTACAGTGTTGTTTAGAAACAAGTAATCTTCAAATCGTTGTTGACATTGAAATTAAATCATACTTCCAAGTAATGGATGGCAGTTTCCAGAAATAGACAAAAATCTTTTTCCCAGCTGGAGGTTCAGGTTACTTCCACCACACTGCATCACCTCCTCGCTGTGAGACTCGCTAAGGAAGGAGCCTTCGCTCCCCCTTCTTGTAATTCATATAGTGCGAGCGTACATACAGATACATTGAGACATATAAATATTTTGTCTGTCAGCTAATATGAGATAAAGATAGTGGCAATGGTAGACATTGAGACATTCATGTATAAATTAATTATACTATGAAAAAGGAGATGTTAAAATGTTGACCTGTAACATAGGCTATAGGAAGCTATTTTTCTACTAGCAGCAATATTTCTACTGGCAACTTTTTTCAAAAAGTCACCAAGTCAACTGCTTATCTGTGAAATATTTTCTTTTTCTGCACAGACAGGAGGTTTTTTTTTTTTTTTTTTAATAGTATCCTCTAGGTAATAATGATTTTCCCAGACTTTTGAGTCTTTATTATTATCATCATTAAGTGCTGTCAAGTTGATGTTGCCTCCTAGTGACTGCATGGGTAGTGTTTCTTCAGAATGTTCTGTCTTCCGTTTGGGTTTTAAGTCTTCACAAAGGCATGTTCATTATTTCTGCGAATGTGTCCATCAAACTTATTGCTAGTTGTCCTCTTCAACTTTTCCCTTCAACTTTTACAAGTATAGCTGTTTTTGCAGTGAGATGGTACTTCTCATAATATGTCCAAAATACAAAAAGCTTCAACCTGGCCATTTGGACTTTCAATTATATGTTTTGAGTTTGATTTATTGAGGGGTCCTTTTGTTTGTTTCCCTTGCTGTCCACAGTGTTTGTAGAATCCTTTGCCAATGCCAAAAGCCTCAATACTTTTCCTGTCTTGCTTCTTCATCATCCAGCTTTTTACATCTAAAGAGAGTGACAAGAAATACCAAAGCCAAGACGATTCTGGCATTTGTACTTGTGGGAACAATAGACACAACAACATTTTTGAAGATCTTTTCTAGGTCTTTAAAAAAGACTTCTGAGAATTTTTTCCCCTATACAGTGGGGCCGTGTCCACACTACATGGGTTTTAACTGGTTGTTTTTGTCTAGGGGTGAGGAGAGTAGAGATATACTTACCTAATCTGCTGATCCTACAAGTACCAGTCCCTGCCGCTCCTGTCCCTCTACATGCTAGCGGTCTTGTGCATGGACTGTTCCTGACGTCATCACGCCCATAGACCAGCCCTGGATGTGAGGATGGCAGGAACAGTTCACCGCTGGACATGGGGGGGGGGGTGTGTGGTTTCCTGGAGGATCCAAGAATTGGGTAAGTATAGCTTTTCTGTGCACCCCCTGGACAATCTGAGCAGTTAACCCATGCAGTGCGAACATAGCCCCACTGCATGGAAAAAAAAAAAAACTTTTACAGGAGTTCTGCTTTAATATTTCCACTTCCAGTAGCTAGTCTGCATCAAATTTCTAGTCTACTGGCCCTTTTATTTTATTGACAATTACTACATATGATAAGTGCAGTCATATACAGTAAATGGGCTATATGTATCATTGTATTCTTGATAAAAAATGGAGCTGCCTGCCTTTAGTGCCACCAGGAGACATTCATCAAGGCTTAACACAGGTGTCTGCATTCTCCCGTGGCTTTGTCTTTTGATTGGTTGCTCAAGCCCTAAAAAAGGGGGAGTTTTTTTCCCCTAAAACACAAGTGGAAGTCCATCCTATTCCTAACTAGGCTTAATCCCCCCCTCTTCTAAATGCAATTCTATCTACCCTGTGAAAGGAAGATGTCTATACTTACCTTTTCTTACCTATTCTAAGAGCGATCTGATCCAGTGACCAGCTTCAGTGAAGAGAAGAGATCGCCAGAAACAGCTGCAGAGCCTGAGCACTAACGTCACCCATGGGCTTACTATGGGGCATCTGTTGTTGGCTGTCCGTCCTCTACACTGAAGCCGCCGCTGACAGCTAATCATGTGACTGCACTGCTCTCAGAATAGGTAAGTATACAAATCCTACATTCACATAGATAGAATAGGGTTTAGAAGGGGGAGGGAGCAGATATAAGTTTAGTTAGGAATTGTCTGGACTTTGACTTTAACCATTAAATATTCCAAAACATCCTTCAAGTGAGATGAACTTTTGTACAAGGCGCTCCTTGGTGCAAATCCAAGAATGTACCGTCTGGCAAGCGCTTTCTTTGTTGCTGCCAGAGAGGTATCAGCCAAGGACCAGAACAGGGTCCATCAATATTATATTTCAACCACCTATCTGCTTCTTTGAAGGAAAAAACACTTTATAGTAGATCCATCAGAATCAAATTTCACTTCTATTGGTCTCGCGCTGTCACATACATCAGACTGTTAAGAAATGGAATTATTGTTGGAGCCTACACCGGTTTAAAGGGGTTGTAAAGGTTCATGTTTTTTCACCTTAATGCATCCTATGCATTAAGTGAAAAAACACCTGGCAGTGACCCTCCCCCCCGTTTTACTTATCTGAACCCTCGAACTTGTCCCACGGTGATGTGACTTCTCTCTGCTAGGGGGTTCTCGGCTGTTGATTGGATAGATTGATAGCAGCGCAGCCATTGGCTCCCGCTGCTGTCAATCAAATCCAATGACGCGGCCGCCGGGGGACAGGGCCGAGTCCTGCATTTGGCGTCTATGGACGCCAAATGCTGAACTAGGGAGCGCGCCTGCAAGGTAACGCCCCAGCAGAGCACTTCTCCCAGGGGGTTATCTGATGCGGGGAGGAGCCGAGAGACCCCAGAAGAGCAGGTTCGGGGCCACTCTGTGCAAAACGAGCTGCACAGTGGAGGTAAGTATAAGATATGTTTGTTATTTTTAAAAAATAAAAAATGAACCTTTATTGTTACTTTAAGGATCCTCTCTCAGTTACAAGTGAGCAAGCCTGTAGGACACAAATGGACGAGAGACTGGGACAAAAGAGTATTGTCATTTTGCGCTGATTGGCCAAAGTATAGATTTTGTTTGAAAGGAACTTGTTTTAGAACTTATTGATACTTTTACGTTAGGCCTAGTCTTAAAGTTATGGTTGGGACTAGGGTTATAATAGTAGCTTACACTGGATAGAGCCTGAACAAAAATGGTTCTGTCCTTATGGAGAGAAAAGCAGATCAAGTAATTAAGGAAATATTGGAAACTCCATGAGCTGTATTAAATACCAGAAGTCTAAAGGAACATCTGCTTTAAAGAGTCACTCTAGTTTTGTTGAGAAAAACATAATCACCTCTAGGTGATCTAAATACATTGCAGGAATTGTTTAGAACATCTGTTGCAGATTCATACCTTTCTATTGAAAAAAAAAAAGAGTTTGTTTTTGGTCTTTTGCAGACCTTTTTGCCAAAAGGTAGGATCAGTCTTAATTATTCCCCACTCCCCCTATCGCCAGTAAGAAAGCTGCACTGTCTGCATACCTTTATGCCGCGTACACACGATTGGAAATTCGGCCAGCAAAAGACCGATGTGAGCTTTTGGTCAGAAAAGGCGACCGTGTGTATGCTCCATCAGACTTTTGCTGACCGAATTCCAGCCAGCAAAAGATTGAGCGCATGTTCTCAAGCATTGAACTTCATTTTCTCGGCTCGTCGTAGTGTTGTACATCACCGCGTTCTTGAGGGTCGAAAGTTCAGCAAACTTTTGTGTGACCGTGTGTATGCAAGGCAAGCTTGAGCGGAATCCTGTCGGAAAAGCCATCATATCTTTTTCCGACCAAAATCCCGATCATGTGTACGTGTGGGCATTAGAAGTAGTCAAGCTTTAGGGAGTGTCTAACCAAAAATACAATTTATATTGCATGAAATACCTAAAATTAAAGAGAACCTGTTGCTAGACTATTCATTTGAAAACATGTCCCCTAAGGTTAAGAATGAATTTAACATAATTTATGCATGTTATTTACCTGTAAAATATAGTCATGCAAAGGTCAGACTGCTCCTCTGGGATCCCCTTTTGGATATAAGGTCAGCAGCCCCAGCAGACTCAGAGCTGTCACTTAAGTGATACTCTATGCATGGTTAGACAAAATTCAGCCTTCCAGCTGTTTCAGAACTACGAGTCCCATCATACCTCTGCCTCTGGGAGTCATGCTTGTGGTTGTCAGAGTCTTATAGTTCTGCAACATTTGCCTACCGCCTGCTCTATAGTATTCTCCTTCACTACTTCCTCCTCAGCTGCTACATAAAAGATTATGTAAGGATGTGAGGGGTGGGGCAGAGGAGCTGGGCCAGTAAATGCAGTAATTAAAAAGTTTCAGAAGAGAAAAGAGCTATGATGTTCAAGGAGAGAGAGTTTGTACTGCGGAATTGACTCTCCTGGAGTAATCAGATTTTCTATCAAGTTCAAAGGCACATTGCAAGTGGGCATTTAAAATTCTTGATTTTTCTTTACTTTTACCTTTTTAGCCGATCACACAAGCAGAATATTACATATTTGATGGCATAGGCATGTCCAGCCTATTGCATTAGGGTGTTCACCCTAAAGCTCAAATGCACATGCATTTTTTTTTTTACTTTTTTTCCACAATGCTTTTTGGGGGTGGGGGGCTTTGGTGAAATATCAGGTGTCTAAATAAACCCCTGAAGTCTCACTTTTGAGGCAGAGGAAGGGACAGAGGAAACCTATTCCCCAGTTTCTTTCTGCAGCCTCAGTTGCACAGAATGAATTAACACAAAGAGCTCTACACAGCCTTTCTGTTCATTCCCAAACTGAAGTATAGTGAACTACACTATGTCTCAGTTATGAATGAACACAGTCAGTGATTGGTGCCAATCACTGACTGTGTTCATTCAGTCATTCAGAAAAGGAGGGGGCCAGTAAATTACATATTTACTGTCCCCTTCTCTTCTCTCCCTCCTGAAGACTCCCCTGTGTGTCTGCAGCAGCCGGCGGTAGAGGGGAGGCAAGAGGCCAGAGGCACTGCGAGGGGGGCCAGGCACTAATGCTAATGCACACAGGGTGATTAGAGTGTGCCCAAGCACACCAGGCACGCCCTGAGTGCACACCTATGTCTGGTGGCATTCCATGTGCTGGTGGTGTATGGAACGGCCTCCAAGTTTCCATATTAGAAGGAAGCAACATTTGACACTTTCAGAAAATAACTTACAGGTTACAGAAATAGGAAAGATTTTGTTAATAACATTAAATAAGAAGATGTCTTACACAGCAATTAAATATGTTATATTCTTTTTTTTTAATTGGAAAGTGGAGTGGAAAGTGGAGCTTTCCTTTAGGGCAAAGGCAACTTTTTTTTTGCATGTAAAAGAAAAAAAAAATGGCATCAAATAAGAAATGTAGTGTAAAGGTTTATAAGTCTACAAATAAAAAAGTAATTCCAATTCAAAAGTGAAGAAGATAATTTCTCTTTCTGCGTTGTTCCTAAGTAACGCAGTGCCTTGAAATAATAGATATTAAGCATCGCTTCGCAAAACTGTGTATTTGTAGCGTTTATGAGAAAGACACTAACCTCCTGAAAGATGAGTTGTACCCTTGAGCAAATTACTAGCACATTTATTTCAGCCGCATGAGTTTCAAACTCATTTTCTAGTAATATCAAAAGTGTTCATAGAATTAATTTCCTGTCAATTCTGCAGTAGTCAACTGAATATTTTATGATTTTGCATTAGCCTTATTTGTCTAGAATTGTGACATGATCGAGTCATTCTTTGAGGGAAACACATTAATAATTAATCCATGTCCAACGTGAAGTGCTAAAGATGACAGTGTAATTGCACATTTTTAGAATGTCAGAAATACGAATGCCCTACTACTATTTAAATGTCATTTTTTTTTTAAAGTTCCATATAAAAATAAAAAAAACAGCAAACAGCAGATTTTGATATTATCTGTGTGCTATGGTATATGAAATACAATGAATGTAAATTAACTCTCACATTTTGTACTGGAGAAGCTGTCAGCCTTAGACATGATTTGGACTTCCATCTGTCCTCTGTGCGACGGACTAAATGACCTCATTAGTATGGATGACACTGAGGAACATAGGCATCATTTTTTGTAACATTGAATATTAATATTATCAATATTTACTTTGTTTGTAGAACAAAATGCCTTTTAATCAGGTCATTCCTGATCCCAAAATGCCTTTTTTTTATCAGGTCATTCCTGATCCCAGTGATCATTGACTGGGAGCTAGTGTGACACCTTTTTTAGCCTTTTAGTTATGTGCTGGAGAAAAAAATTATTGAATAAAAAGATCAATCAGAGCAAGTATGGCACAAGAATGTATTGCTATAAATTTGTACAGTCATTTACTATGGCTCTCTTCACACCTTCACATTTTAATGTGTGCGTTGTAAAGCAAAACAGCACATATGTCATTATAACTCATGGGATGGTGGTCCTCTAAGGCAGTGGCGGCTGGTGCTCAAAATTTTTGGGGGGGCGCAAACTGAAAAATACTAAATGTAAGAGAGAGACAATGTCTACTGCTCTTCTAATTTGGTCTGGTCCCTGCCTGCCGGGGATAAAACCCATCTGATCTTTATGGATGTATAAACTTATTAAGGAAGCAAGGCGGTCACGATCTTTAAGTCATTGTTGATCAGGGATATTGGTCTGTAATTGCTTACCTCACCTGGGTCCTTATCTGGTTTAGGTATGACAGTTATAAACCTGGAATTTAACTGTGTGTCAAGAGGGTCTCCTTTGGTTTTAGATTTAAAGAATTTTACCATATACAGTAGGGCGCCACCGTGGTCGTGAAGGCTTTATAATAGGGGATTGAGAACCCGTCTGGCCCCAAGGCTGAGTTGGTCTTCAGGTTTTTGATTACCTCTAGTATCTCCTCTGTAGAGAAAGGGGCTTCTAGTCGGTCTCGGTATTCCATTGACAGAGAGGGGATATGGAGGCTATCTAGAAAGCTAGCGATGTTTGAGGGACTTACGGTGTGCTTTGCACTGTATAAGTTCTCATAGAACCTATGAAATGCTTGTATTATATTTATGGGGTTCGCCATTGGGGGTCTGCCTGCGATTTTGAGTTTGGATAAGGAATGTGTATGTGCCCTAGGTGAGAACCTAGCTGCCAGCAGGGAGCCAGTCTTGTCTCTCTGATTTCTTTCTGCATTAGCTGTCAGAGCTAAGTTCAGTTCCAGGTGAGCAGTGTCCAAGAGGGAGGTGGGTACTCGAGACGGATATTTCTTGTGGTTGAGCTAGAAAGAGGAGTAATAATTTTCTAATTTTTCAATGTCTGCCTGTCTCTCCCTTTTTATCTGGGTGGCCATTTGAACAATTTTACCCCGGATTGTGACTTTGTGAGCTGCCCATAAAGTTTTCGGTGAAATATCGTTCACATCACTTAGTGAAAAGTATTCGGTAAGGGCCTTTTCTAGCTCAATTGCTCAATTTTCTTAATAGAGTCAGCTAGGATGGCTTCATTAAGTCTCCAATGGAGCAGGTTCGGTTGGGGTAGTCGGTTACGTATTGTGATGATGACCATGGAATGGTGCTACCAGACTGTGTCTTTGATGTGTGCCTTAAGCACTGAGGGGATTAAAGCATTGGAGACCAGCAGATGGTCAATCCTGACATATGATTGGTGTGAGTGGTAAAAGTGCATGTAGTCTTTTTGGATAGGGTTAATTTCTCTCCAGATGTCAGTGAGGCCCAACTGGAAAATCATTTTGGCAATCTTAGAGCTACTCCTGGTTGGGCAAATGTTTTGATAATTGGGAGGTTTAGATTTATCTAGACCTCTAATTGGGGACTTAGGGTCTCAAATAGTGTACAGAAGAATTTAGATTGGCCTGTATTAGGGGTATAGTAGGACACAAGGGAGTATAGATGGCCATCTATGGTCCCCTTGAGCAGGAGGAATCTGCCCTCGGCATCTCTGTATTCCGATTTCAAAGAAAATCTGCAGTTCTTTGAAATGAGAATTGTTACCCCTCTGGTTTAGTCTTCTGCGTTTGACAAAAAGAAAAGTGGGAAATGAGCGTGGCTGAAGGAAGGTTTGTACCGGATTGGAAAGTGCGTCTCTTGAAGGAAGACTGTGTCCATTTTGAGTGATCTCATGTAGTCAAGGACTTAGCCCCTGGGCATTGTGAGTGGCTACTCTCAAGGGAGCAGCTGGTGGTGCTTTACAAGTCATGGAGTTGGGAGGGAAGGCCTATGCCCAATTCACTGCCACTTACCTGTAGGGATCTATTGATCTGGTCCTGCATTCAGGAACATTCGGAAGCTATGACTTCCCGGAGGGTAGGCTTGCTGCACGGAGTGTGATGGTTGGCAGGAAAAGAGAAAGAGATGAGAAAGAGAAGAAGGTGAAGATAAAAGGACTTTACATTTAGGCCCTCTCCGGGCCTGAGAGGACAACAGGCGAGGGGGGTTCTGCTGCTCAAAAAAAAAGAACAAGTTTCACTCCCTCTAGGAGGGGTGGAGACCTAACCCAGGGAGAAGGAAAAAACAAATCTATGGGGTAGGGGAGGCACAGCATAACTGCCTCAGCCTTGGTGCACTAGAGTAACTACTGTGGTAAATTGCTAAAATGAGGGTACTTTCTGGTCCCGAGTATGTAATCCCAGGGGGCCACCCCCCCTTGTGGGGGACAGACCCGAGCCCCCAGGGACACACCCCAGAGTGTCAGGATTGTAGCATAAAGTGTACCAACAGGAAACTCAAACATAAAAAACCGAATACAAGGTTCAGGCAACAAAGTTCAAACCTGTGGGAGGAAATGTTCAAAAAAAGTTAGAATAGGCAAATGGCAAAAACGTATTAAGTTAGGGAACAGAGGGTCGACAATTACCGGGCCCTGAAATGTTGACATTAACATCAGGGTTTAGAGTTCAAAGTATCAGGGGGGCTCAGCGTCCTTGGAGCGTTTTGGTTAAGGGTTGGTCCAGACGGTTGTCAGGGGGCTTGTAGGAGAGGGACGCTTGGCTGATCCTGTGTCGGAGTTAGCAAAGTCCATTGCTGCTTCTTGCAAGATGAGTCTCAGGTGCAGGAGTAGGCGTTCCACTTCTGAGAAGCTGTGGAAGGAGTGCGTCTTGCCTTTGAAATCAAACTTTAGGGCAAAAGGGAAGGCCCATCTGTACTTGATGTCCTTCTGGGACAGGACTGTAAAGAGAGGCTTCATGGTTCTCCTTTTTTGGATGGTGGTAGGTGAGATGTCAGCGAAGACTTGTATGGCATGCCCCCGGCATGTCAGGGGAGACTGGAAGTGACACAGTTTCATTACTTCTTCCTTGATGGAGAAGAAGTGGGGTTTCACCACTATGTCTCTTGGGGAACCATCTTTTCTGGGGGGGGGCCAGGGCCCTGTGAGCCCAATCTATCTCCGGTTTGTGTGGAGGGATGTTGGGAATCAGTTATTTGATGAAATCCTGCACAACAGCCATGGAGTCAGTGACTGATTCAGGGAAGCCTCTGATTCGGAAGTTTTGTCTTCTGGACCTATTTTCCAGGTCGTCAATCCTGGAGAGGGCTGTGTCCAGTTGATCCTGGAAAACCAGGATGTGATCCGAGTTTTGATTCGTTTTAGAGACAGTCATGTCCAGTTTCTGTTCTATAGCTTCCATCCTAGATCCCAGGTTTTGGAAATCTATCCGGATGTCCCCAGTGATTTTAGCTGCCATTTGTGCAAGGCCCCTGTCCAGCATTTCTGACAGTTTCATAAAAAGTTCAGGAACTGAGAGGATAGAGGTATGGGTGAGTGTAGCAGAGGTCTGGATGACTGCTGGTGGGGTGGGGGGGGCCAGGGGGGAGAGAAGGAGATCTTCCATAGTGTGTCCGATAGGGGATTCTGTGGAGGCTGGGGATGGGGTCACCGATTGGTAGTTACTCACATGAGACCCCGGGGTGAAGATCAGGGTGGCTGGTGTCAGAGTTTGTCTGTGCAGAGTTTGTCTGTGTCCTGAGATTTCCTCTGTGCCTGGTGTATGTGGCTGCATGGCACCCGCCAAACATTTGAAAACTGCAAGTTAAAAATAGCTTGCACCCGCTCACACCTGTGTAGTTTGTCACTCTCTGGCTTTTGCGCAACAATGCACGACAAGAGCAATCCAATTATTGTCTATTGGGCCTATTCACATCTATGCAATGCAGTTCTATGTGACTGGAAAGAAAGAAACATCAATGCACACCAACTCAGCTCAAAAGGTGAATCAACTGACTCCACTCAGGCCACAACCCCAATGCATTTATTCCCGCCCACTGGGCTTAATCATGGAGGTGTCTATGATTAAGGTCCAGGGGCAGGGTGAAATGCATGCATGGTTGACCTGGGTGGAGTCAGTTGATTCACCTTTTGAGCTGGGTTCGTGCGCATTGATGTTTTTTTCTTTCCAGTCACATAGAAGCACATTGCATAGATGTGAATAGGCCCAACAGTCAATAATTGGATTCAGGCCAAAGTCGTCTTGTTTATTCACCTTTTAAACTGGGTTGGTGTGTGGCAGTGTTTCTTTCTTCTCAGTGAAAGCTACAGAGTCGATGGGCGGACTCCTTAGCCACCTGCTAAGTAGGAGTCACCGGAGTTGAAGGATGTTTTTTCTAGAGCGGCACTACAGGTTTCCTAGGATGCTCCCATGTGACTTGGAAAACAGTGTAGGTGATTCTTTTTGGCATGACAGTGTGTATTTGTCCCCACAGAATTCAAAGGGAGCACTTGAAAAACGCTTGACAAATGCATAAAAAGCACACCAAAAAACGCTTGGAAACAAAAATGCACAAAAAATGCATGAAAAACACATAAAAACACATTAATTAAATACATTAAAAAAAAGCATGAAAATGGAAAAGCTTTGAAACTAGCTGAAAGGATCTGATAATTTTTTTCAAAAAAATATATGTAAAGCATCGGCACATGATTCAAAATGCATTCCATCAGCTTATGCCCCAGTCATACAGGAAGGGGAAAGTGAAAGGGCGACCCAGACGTGACATGCTACCTGTGGGTTCCAGCTGCACAGCCACCAGATCACTTCCATTTTGCATTGTATAAAACCCCCTGACATACGGACCTGGTAGCATAAGGGTTAAAACACACTTGGGCTTCTAGTTATTCTTATGAAAGATATATGATCTCGGATAGCTTGGAAGTAAAGAGAATAAACAGATCTCTGATCTTTTTTGCATTCTTTGCTTCTCTCCTGAAAGAGTAACTCTGCTTTTGTTCAGAAAAAACAATCCCCTCTAGGTGATCAATGTACATGGAAGGATTTTTAACAAACTTTGTTGCAAAGCCCTACTTGTTTCTGCTCTGAAAGAAAAAGATGTATGTTGGGTTATTTCAATGTGCAAAGTAAATCTGAACGGTAGTGATATTTTCATTAATAATCAGCTGTTGCACTCTAATGCCCCGTACACACGGTCGAACATTGATCGGACATTCCGACAACAAAATCCTAGGATTTTTTCCGACGGATGTTGGCTCAAACTTGTCTTGCATACACACAAAGTTGTCGGAAAATCCGATCGTTCTGAACGCGGTGACGTAAAACACGTACGTCTGGACTATAAACGGGGCAGTAGCCAATAGCTTTTGTCTCTTAATTTATTCTGAGCATGCGTGGCACTTTGTACACACAATTGGAATTTCCGACAGCGGATTTTGTTGTCGGAAAATTTTATATCCTGCTCTCAAACTTTGTGTGTCGGAAATTCCGATGGAAAATGTGTGATGGAGCCTACACACGGTCGGAATTTCCGACAACAAGGTCCTATCACACATTTTCCATCGGAAAATCCGACCGTGTGTACGGGGCATAAGACTGAAATGCCATTAGATGTCACTAGCAGTACATTTATGCGTACATACTGCATATAACAGTGGTGGTCCATCCATTAGCCCACTAGGGGTGCATGGACATCCATGATCTACATGCAGGGCGCCGGGCGCATGGATTCCAAACAGGGTTTTTTTTTTTTATAGCACGTGATTAGAGCTAGAGGGATATAACAGGCTTTAAAAAAAAGGGTGGGCTTGGGGCACAGCCGCCTGCAGCCTGGAGAGAAGCAGCCCAGAGCGCTGCCCGCGAGATGGGGTAGTGGGGTAAATGCGAGGCCACGACTACTGACTGACCAACCCCCCGCCAAAAAAAAAAAAAAAAACACCAACTGCCATGGTACATAATGAAATCCAATGCAACAATGAAGGATACATAATAAGTGTTCCAGAACAAACCTATTGTTAAAGCAATTCTACACTCTTTTTAAAAAACATTAAAGGTTATTTCCACTTTTGGGAAAAAAAAATTTGCAAAAAAAACATAAAAAATGTAATATAGCATATACAATTGCAACTTAAGTCTAAGTCATATTGTAATTGGATGTTATTAAAAATGACCTTTCCTTTTCAATCTGTAGCTCTGTAATTTTCTGTAAAATGCAATATGGCTACAGATGGAGTACAGAATGCCCCCCCAGAAACATAATTTTCTCCTTGTGTGACTGGCTCACTGATTTTCCCCAGAAGTCTGCACTAAGATACAAATACGATGTTGAGCATCCCCTGCAACAAAAATGTCTTTTTTGGTGAGATACTCTCAAAGGGAAACCGCATCTAAAGAGATGCAGACCTTGCAGCTTGTCTCATTAGTGCCCTGCAGGTGCTGATTGATATTTATAAAACCACTCCCATACAGATCCACTTGGCACATGGACACAGGCAAACAAACAGCTATTCCTTCAGAATAACACAAAGTAGGAATCTGCAATGTTTGTTATAACCCTTGCAATGTACAGAGATCAGCCAGAGGAGAATGTTTTTTTCCCAACAAAAGCGGAGTTACTCCTTAAAAGTTAGCAGCTACAAATACTGTAGCTGCTGACTTTTAATTCATATACCACTTTCACATAAAGATAAACCTTTTATACATAGACCAATATTTTTCCTATAATATATTTATTTTATTTTATTTTTTATTTAATTTTCTTTCCTCCTCTTTACTCCTCATTTCTATTACTATATCTATATCTAAGCACATCTCTCAGGGGTCCACAAATTTATTCTCCCTTTTAAAATAAATAACAGATTTTTTCTATACAAAGCTAGAGTATTTCCAAATAATTTATCAATATAACAATAGGTCGACTACAAAACCACCTTGGTGGCCCTACCAGTAAATACTCTATTATTGAAGTCAATTATTCACTGTTATATGAAACTTATGTACAAATGTTAATATGACTGTACTAATGTTATTTTCAAACATTATTAAAAGCTTTTTGTTTAAAAAAAAAAAAGAAAAGGACACTTGTCTGTCTAGGGGTCCAGCACCGTGCTCACCCGAACTGCTTCTTCACCAGTTTTCAGGTCCTAAGCACCAGCATGCTTACTGTGGGCAGCCGGCTGTGATTCCTTGAAGCTTCCCAGCTGGTTGGCCATTGCACATGCCTGAGCCGCACTGCACCCTGTGAATGGTCCTCAATATTCCGGGACACGTCACCACTGCAGGTGGGGGAGAAACTTTCAGTGGATCGTCGTGGTGATCTGACTGAAAGTGAGAGCAGGTACCTGTCAAAACCAGGTACCCCCCAACAAGTGCCAAAACTAGAAGAGGAGGAAGGTAGGGCATAAAGCAGAAGAAAGCTCAATAGTTCAAGCTGAATTTTACATTCCCCTCACTTCACATGGTTTAATAAATGAGAAACATTATAAAAAGTAAACACCTTCTACTCTGTGGAAAAGCCATATTGCTCTGTGGATCATAGATGTGTGCAGCCTATTGCATTAAGGTGTGCATCTCAAAGCTCCAACACAGAGCACAGGCAGTAGCTAGGCAGTGGCAAGTGCATAGCACATGTGAATGAGTCCTTTTTTTAAAATTTGTTTTACTTTTTTTAGCTTTTTTTAAAATGTATTTATTCATTTTTTTAAACTGCTCTTTTGGGGGCTTTGGTGAAATATCAAGGTTCTAAACAGACCCCTGATGTCCTATATTTAAGACTGAAATAGGGACTGAGGACAGGATGGAGGCATAGCTGCTAGAACTGACCCCACTGCGGAGCAGCTAGAGGGAGGGAGAGGAGGAGAAGCCGGCAGCAATGCAATAGGAGGAACAAGAGGATCGATATCTGCAATAAGGCAGTACAGCCGGTCCTCCTGCTTGGCAGGTGCCTGGGCCCCCCCCTTTTTGAACTAATGGGACATGGGCCCAGTACAGGAGGGCAGGCTGTACTGCCTTATCATCAGTTCTGGCACACAGGGTGATTAAGGTGTGCCCAGGCACACCCGGCACACCCCCTGCACACGTCTATGCTGTGGATCGTTTGTCATGGGTGTATTCTGTTTATTTGTAATGCAAAGATTTTATATAATCAGTTAAAACAATAGCTTAGAAATGCATACATGTTGAAAAAGGAAAACAATTGGCCTAACATGATGTTCGCTTCCCTTTACAACAGATAGAAAATAAACTAAAAGTTCTGGTACTCCTCTGTTATTTAAAACAAGATGGAATGAGATGATATTCAACTTTAATATCCGTTGCTGAAATTAATCAGGTAATTAAAATATTTTGATAATGTCTACGGCTTTCTGTGCAAGCACTTACGTGTGTTTTCTTGCCAAATGTTGACAGAAAGTTGAAAAAAAGGTTTTTGTTTAATAGACTGACGTTACATCAAGCATTAACTATTTCACTTTTTTTTTCTTCCCATAGTGATCACACACTTTTCATGACACTTATACAATAATGCACTCCTGCCAGTATTTAAACCATTGTGATGGCAACAGAGTAACATTCAATTACCTTCATAAATTACTTACTGAAGAGTCAAATCAACACAGCAAGAAAATTAAAAGCAATTAAAATGCTTAACAATAACGGCACAACATTTAAACTGCAATAACACTGAAGAAATAATTGTTCCTCCTTACAATATGCTTTGTTTGTTTTTTCATTTGTTTCGTTCCTTTTTTTTTTTTTTCTTGTTTCTACTTACGTTTTGTCCTTATGCACACTTTTCGTTTTTAACGCTGATCTAAGGGGCGTCTGACTTTTTTTTTTTCTGCCCCTAAATGCCCTTGCATAGATTAGGCCGGCCATAGATGGTTCAGCAGGAACCACCTGAGCTTCAGACCATGTGTGGGCAGGCTCAATGTGCCAAGTTATTCGATCAATCAATTTGGGTACAACCAGCCTGGCGGATTGACTTGTGGTTATCGTTATGGGCTGCTATAGCCACTAGCTATAATTACTGTCTTCTCCCAGCGGGGATGGCTTCTCCCACCGGAAGAAGACAGTGGCTCGGCAGGAAGGATTCCTCTGTCAGCAGTGGCGGCCCGTGCATTGTGGGTGCCGCCCCCCCGCCAACACCGCCGCCCTCCCTATCCATGCACCCGACCCCTTTCAGGAAGTCAGGCACATGAATTCCTGTGGCGGGGGGGGGCCTGTGTTTTTTTAAGCACATGATTAGAGCCAGAGGCTCTAATAGGCTTAAAAAAAGGGTGGGCTCCGGGCGCAGGGCACTGCGTCCCGATCTCACCCAGTTGTGTGACGATAGCGAATACATTTTCGCTATTTCCACACTAATGCTCCCTACACACGGTCGGATTTTCCGACGGAAAATGTGTGATAGGACCTTGTTGTCGGAAATTCCGACCGTGTGTAGGCTCCATCACACATTTTCCATTGGATTTTCCGACACACAAAGTTTGAGAGCAGGATATAAAATTTTCCGACAACAAAATCCGTTGTCGGAAATTCCGATCGAGTGTACACAAATCCGACGGACAAAGTGCCACGCATGCTCAGAATAAATAAAGAGATGAAAGCTATTGGCCACTGCCCGGTTTTTAGTCCCGACGTACATGTTTTACGTCACCGTGTTCAGAATGATCGGATTTTCCAACAACTTTGTGTGACAGTGTGTATGCAAGACAAGTTTGAGCCAACATCCGTCGGAAAAAATCCTAGGATTTTGTTGTCGGAATGTCCGAACAAAGTCCGACCGTGTGTACGGGGCATAAATCTTCTCCCCACAATCAGGAAGCAGGTGTGAGTCTTGTTTCCCAATTGGCCAAAACGTCAGGCAATCCTACTGGATGAATGACATGGAGCCAGGGAGGAAGCCGCTGGAAGCCTGCCACCCTGGAGCTGCTGCCCAGACCTCACACCCGCTAGCCTGGAGCCGCTGCCCGGACCCGCACCCGCTAGCCTGGAGCCGCTGCCCAGACCCCACACCTGCCAGCCTGGAGTCGCTGCCTGGACCCTGCACCCGCTAGCCTGGAGCCGCTGCCTGGACCCGCACCCGCTAGCCTGGAGCCACTGCCTGGACCCCGCACCTCTAGCCTGGAGCCGCTACCCGAACGCCACACCTGCTAGCCTGGAGCCGCTGCCCGGACCCCGCACCCGCTAGCCTGGAGCTGCTGCCCAGACCCCGTGTTTGCTAGCCTGGAGCCACTGCCCGCACCCTGCACCCGTTAGCCTGGAGCCGCTGTCTGGACCCCACACCCGCTAGCCTGGAGCCACTGCCCGGACCCTGCACCCGTTAGCCTGGAGCCGCTGTCTGGACCCCACACCTGCTAGCCTGGAGCCGCTGCCTGCACCCCGCCGCGCTGGATGACACCCCCCATCTATCTAGATCTATCTATCCAGGTAAGTGCCAGACCAACTGGCAGACATGCGGGAGGGGGGTTGTTAGTGCCGCACCGCCAGGGGGGTGGTTATTTGCCGCCCCCCCTAGCAAAAAACCCACCAGCCCCCACTGCCTGTCAGCACTGTCTGTGTTGATGGGGAATCGTGCAAACTTTTTTCCTGCAGCCCGTGGTAGGCAGTGACAGGTCACCTGTCTGGTAGGTACAGCGAATAGCGGCAGGGAGAGGTTCCAGATGAGTAGGGAAAAGAAAGGGACACGCCGTCCTTCTGGAAACCTCCCCATTTGGGCTCAGACTGGCCAGGTCACATTTCACCCCTCAAAACAGACCCTGTCACCACAATTAAGACCTGCTCTGCTATAAATTGCTGATACTGACGTGAGTGTTCCCGGTCGGGTAACTTTCCACCGGGTTTGTTGTGAATTACTGGATTCTGCATTACCAGTTCAGTTCAGATTGGCATCTTTGGCCAAGGCGCTAAATGACCTTGTCTGAGCACTGTATTTAGAAAGATGGGTAGATAGAATGAAAAGAACAGTAAATGGAAGTATAAAAATCATTGTGATGGCAATAGAGTAACATTCAATTCCCATATAAATCATTTACTGAAGAGTCAAAACAACAGAAGAAAAAAAAATAAAAAGCAATTCAAAAGCTTAACAGTACATTCAAACTGCAATAACACTGAAGTGGTAATTGTTCTTCCTTACAATAGGCTTTTTTGTGTTTTTGTTTTTTTTTACTGAAATTTTATATTTTAGAAAAAAAAAATGTAGCATTTTGTACAAAGGTGTTGTTTCATTATTTCCATAATAATTTAGGTCTTTTTCAATTTTTAGATAGATACATTATCTCACGAAAGTGAGTACACCCCTCACATTTTTGTAAATATTTTGAACTCAGCTAGATAGATAGATAGATAGATAGATAGATAGATAGATAGATAGATAGATAGATAGATAGATAGATAGATAGATAGATAGATAGATAGATAGATAGATAGATAGATAGATAGGTAGACTATATTGCCAAAAGTATTGGGATGCTTGCCTTTACACGCACATGAACTTTAATGGCATCCCAGTCTTATGCCCCGTACACACGGTCGGACTTTGTTCGGACATTCCGACAACAAAATCCATGGATTTTTTCCAACGGATGTTGGCTCAAACTTGTCTTGCATACACACGGTCACACAAAGTTGTCGGAAAATCCGATCGTTCTAAACGCGGTGACGTAAAACACGTACATCGGGACTTTAAACGGGGCAGTGGCCAATAGCTTTCATTTCTTTATTTATTCTGAGCATGCGTGGCACTTTGTCCGTCAGATTTGTGTACACACGATCGGAATTTCCGACAACGGATTTTGTTGTCGGAAAATTTTATAGCAAGCTCTCAAACTTTGTGTGTCAGAAAATCCGATGGAAAATGTGTGATGGAGCCTACACATGGTCAGAATTTCCGACAACAAGGTCCTATCACACATTTTCCATCGGAAAATCCGACCGTGTGTACGGGGCATTAGTCCGTAGGGTTCAATATTGCGTTAGTCCACCCTTTGCAGCTATAACAGCTTCAACTCTTTTGGTTCAAATGATTTGGACCAGTATGCAAGGTTCATAAAGACATGGATGAGCGAGTTTGGGGTGGAGGAACTTGACTGGCCTGCACAGTCCTGACCTCAACCTGATAGAACACCTTTGGGATGAATTCGAGAGGAAACTGTGAGCCAGGCCTTATCGTCCAACTTCAGTGCCTGACCTCACAAAAGCGCTTCTGGAAGAATGGTCAAACATTCCCATAGACACACTCCTAAACCTTGTGGACAGTCTTCCCAGAAGAGTTGAAGCTGTTTATAGCTGCAAAGGGTGGGCCAACTCAATATTGAACCCTACGGACTGGTGCCGTCCCCCCCCCCCAACACCGCCGCCCTCCCTATCCATGCACCCGACCCCTTTCAGGACGTCAGGCACATGAATTCCTGTGGCAGGAGGGGGGGGGGTCTGTGTTTTTTTAAGCACATGATTAGAGCCAGAGGCTCTAATAGGCTTAAAAAAAGGGTGGGCTTCGGGCGCAGGGCACTGCGTCCCGATCTCACCCAGTTGTGTCACGATAGCGAATACATTTTCGCTATTTCCACACTAATGCCCCGTACACACGGTCAGATTTTCCGACGGAAAATGTGTGATAGGACCTTGTTGTCGGAAATTCCGACCGTGTGTGGGCTCCATCACACATTTTCCATCGGATTTTCTGACACACAAAGTTTGAGAGCAGGATATAACATTTTCCGACAACAAAACCCGTTGTCGGAAATTCCGATCGTGTGTACACAAATATGACGGACAAAGTGCCACGCATGCTCAGAATAAATAAAGAGATGAAAGCTATTGGCCACTGCCCCGTTTATAGTCCCGACGTACGTGTTTTACGTCACCGCGTTTAGAATGATCGGATTTTCCGACAACTTTGTGTGACCGTGTGTGTGCAAGACAAGTTTGAGCCAACATCCGTCAGAAAAAATTCTAGGATTTTGTTGTCGGAATGTCCGATCAATGTCCGACCGTGTGTACAGGGCATAAGACTGGGATTCCATTAAAGTTCATGCAAAGGCAGGCATCCTGATACTTTTGGTAATATAGTGTAGATAGATAGATAGATAGATAGATAGATAGATAGATAGATAGATAGATAGATAGATAGATAGATAGATAGATAGATAGATAGATAGATAGATAGATAGATAGATAGATAGATAGATAGATAGATAGATAGATAGATAGATAGATAGATAGATAGATAGATAGATAGATAGATAGATAGATAGATAGATAGATAGATAGATAGATAGATAGATAGATACTAAGGCTAGGCAACTTTCTTGTTCAGTTTCTTTTAGATTTACCTTCAACTGAGTAATGCAAGGGCCTGCCTGACTGCATAGAAATTGAAAGTGTTTAAGTTTGACCTCATATTATATGGTTTTGGTAAATCTAAAGGACTATTGTTTATGAAAATTGTATCATGTAATGGCCAGCCTAAGAGATATATGATAGATAGATAGATAGATAGATAGATAGATAGATAGATAGATAGATAGATAGATAGATAGATAGATAGATAGATAGATAGATAGATAGATAGAGATAGATTTGATGTACATACAGATGCCATACATGTCGATGAGCTCAGGTATATTACAGGATTGGGAATTTATATTATTAGTCTATACGGAAATAGAAGATCTTGTTCTCGCTCACACGTAATTCGCTCTCATTTACCCCAGTAGAACGTTTTCTGCTTTGTTTTAGATTTAGCCGAGCTCTCTCTGAAAGGGGCACAGATGAATTTTGACAGACTAATCTCTTCCATAATAGCATTAGACACGCCAAATTAATTTCCACACAAGTCAGACCCCAAGTGATCAACAATGCAATACAGCAACTCTGACCCGCTCTTAATTAACTGTGTGTACAGTTCTGTATCAGGAATCACAGAGCCCGTGTCAGTAAGTGCCATTCTCCTTAAATTATCCTGATTGTGTATCTCTCGTAGAAGACGCTTGTAAAAAACACATTTCCAATTCTTCTCAAAACTCATTTATAATCTGTTTTAAGGTTGTATGGGCTATGGGGGTACCTCATCCTTTATGATATTTTAGAAGATAAGACTGATGTGACGGACTTTTGCGGTACCAGAGAAGGACATCGAAACAAAATAGTACTAAATAGATTTATTACAAATTATTTAAACATTATTTTTCATTCATTTTAACATACCAACCAATTAGGTGAGAAGACACATATCGAGAGCCACTCACATCTGGAAAGGAGCTCACAATAAGCGGCATGCCAAGTGTCATAGGAGAGCGATCCGAAAACTAGTGTCTTCAGATAATAAGTAGGTAAGTACTGTATATACAATAATATAACAGGAGCGATGAAATGACCAATTATCAGCTTTTAGCGCTGTCACTCTTTGAATGACAATTGCGCAGTCATACAACACTGTAGCCAAAAATCTTTTTTTTCCCCCACAAATAGAGCTTTGTTTTGGTGGTATTTGATCACCTCTGGGTTTTTTATTTTTTGCTAAAAAAAAATTAAAAAAGACTGAATTAAAAACAATCAAAATACAAAACAGTTTTATACTTTCTTAATAAATTTTGCAAACAGGTAATTTAACTCCTTAATTGATGTACGCTGATGAGGCTACACTGATGGGCACTGATAGGCTGCACTGATGGGCACCGATAGGCTACATTTAATGGCACTGATATGGCGACACTGATGGGCACTGATAAGGCAGCACTGATGGGCACTAATAGGCAGCACTGGTGGGCACTGATGAGGTGGCACTGGTGGGCACTGATAGGTGGCATTTGTGGGCACTGAGAGGTGGCACTGATGGGTGGCACTAAAGGGCATTGATAGGTGGTACTGAAGGGCACTAATAGGTGGCACTGATAGCTGGCACTGATGGATGGCAGTGATGGGCACTGATGGGTGGCAGTGATGGGCACTGATCGGCACTGGTAGGTGACACTGATAAGCAGCACTGCTAGGTGGCACTGATGAGGCACCACTGGTGGGCATTGATAGGTGGCACTTGTGGGCACTGATAGGTGGCACTGATTGCCGACACTTTTGTGCTGTGGGCACTGATTTGTGGCACTGTGGGCACTGATTTGTGGCATTGGCAGGCGGTACTGGTGGGCACATAACAGGCTGTTCCTCTTCGGGACCGATGTCCCTTCAAACAGAAGCCGGTGATCGGCTTTTTTCGTCCTCACACTGTTAGCGTGAGAAGAAAAAAAAAAGATTACCGATCTTCCGTTTACATCATGTGATCAGCTGTCATTGGCTGACAGCTGATCACGTGGTAAGAGGCCCTTACTCGGATCTGTGAACAAATAAGTCTCATTGACTTGGGTGATCACAGCGCGCGTACCGTGCGCACCCCTTCAGGGGAACGTGGCGAGGCTGCAAAGGGGAGGACGTCAGCAGACGTCTCCCGGCAAAGCAGATCCATGCTGTAGCCGTCAATCGGCTATAGTGCGGATCTGAAGCAGTTAAGGTTCTATTCTGAAAAATACCAATAGACATAAGGTTGGTAGGTTGTATTAGGGGATGAGGTGAATACATGGTGAGATATTTCCTGCAATAGTATGATACTTACTGGGGAAAAAAACCCAGAAGAAAAAAGGGGGAAGGGGCGAGAGAAGGGAAGAATTCCCCTCAGCCACAGATAGAAGCTTGCAAGCTCTGCAGTTAATTCGCCAGTAGGGATGAGCCGAACACCCCCCTGTTCGGTTCGCACCAGAACATGCGAACAGGAAAAAAATTCGTTCGAACACGCGAACACCGTTAAAGTCTATGGGACACGAACATGAATAATCAAAAGTGCTAATTTTAAAGGCTAATATGCAAGTTATTGTCAATAAAAGTGTTTGGGGACCTGGGTCCTGCCCCAGGGGACATGAATCAATGCAAAAAAAAGTTTTAAAAACGGCCGTTTTTTCAGGAGCAGTGATTTTAATAATGCTTAAAGTCAAACAATAAAAGTGTAATATCCCTTTAAATTTCATACCTGGGGGGTGTCTATAGTATGCCTGTAAAGGGGCGCATGTTTCCCGTGTTTAGAACAGTCTGACAGTAAATTGACATTTTGAAGGAAAAAACACATTTAAAACTACCGCGGCTATTGCATTGCCGACAATACACATAGAAGTTCATTGATAAAAACGGCATGGGAATTCCCCACAGGGCAACCCCGAACCAAAATTTAAAAAAAAAAAATGATGTGGGAGTCACCCTAAATTCCATACAAGGCCCTTCAGGTCTGATATGGATATTAAGGGGAACCCCAGCCAAAATTTAAAAAAAAAATTGACGTGGGGTTCCCCCTAAATTCCATACCAGACCCTTCAGGTCTGGTATGGATTTTAAGGGGAACCCCGCGCCAAAAAAAAAAAAAAAAAACGGCGTGGGGTCCCCCTAAAAGTCCATACCAGACCCTTATCCGAGCACGCAACCTGGCAGGCCGCAGGAAAAGAGGGGGGGACGAGAGTGCGGCCCCCCCCCCCTCCTGAACCGTACCAGGCCACATGCCCTCAACATTGGGAGGGTGCTTTGGGGTAGCCCCCCAAAACACCTTGTCCCCATGTTGATGAGGACAAGGGCCTCATCCTCACAACCGTGGCCGGTGGTTGTGGGGGTCTGCGGGCGGGGGGCTTATCGGAATCTGGAAGCCCCCTTTAACAAGGGGACCCCCAGATCCCGCCCCCCCCCCCCCTGTGTGAAATGGTAAGGGGGTACTTACCCCTACCATTTCACTAAAAAACTGTCAAAAATGTTAAAAATGACAAGAGACAGTTTTTGACAATTCCTTTATTTAAATGCTTCTTCTTTCTTCCTTCATCTTCTTCTTTTTCTGGTTCTTCTGGCTCTTCTGGTTCTTCCTCCGGCGTTCTCGTCCAGCATCTTCTCCGCGGCGTCTTCTATCTTCTTCTCCTCGGGCCGCTCCGCACCCATGGCATGAGGGGAGGCTCCCGCTCTTCTCTTCATCTTCATCTTCTTCTTCATCTTCTTCTTCATCTTCTTCATGTCTTCTCCGGGCCGCTCCGCAGCCATGCTGTGGCATGGAGGGAGGCTCCCGCTGTGTGACGGCGTCTCTTCGTCTGACGGTTCTTAAATAACGGGGGGCGGGGCCATCCGGTGACCCCGCCCTCCTCTGACGCACGGTGACTTGACGGGACTTCCCTGTGACGTCACGGGGAATGCCACAGGGAAGTCCCGTCATGTCACCGTGCGTCAGAGGGGGGCGGGGTCACCGGGTGGCCCCGCCCCCCGTTATTTAAGAACCGTCAGACGAAGAGACGCCGTCACACAGCGGGAGCCTCCCTCCATGCCACAGCATGGCTGCGGAGCGGCCCGGAGAAGACATGAAGAAGAGAAGAAGAAGAAGATGAAGAAGAAGATGAAGAAGAAGATGAAGAAGAGAAGAAGATGAAGAGAAGAGCGGGAGCCTCCCCTCATGCCATGGGTGCGGAGCGGCCCGAGGAGAAGAAGATAGAAGACGCCGCGGAGAAGATGCTGGACGAGAACGCCGGAGGAAGAACCAGAAGAGCCAGAAGAACCAGAAGAAGAAGAAGATGAAGGAAGAAAGAAGAAGCATTTAAATAAAGGAATTGTCAAAAACTGTCTCTTGTCATTTTTAACATTTTTGACACTTTTTTCGTGAAATGGTAGGGGTACATAAGTACCCCCTTACCATTTCACACAGGGGGGGGGCCGGGATCTGGGGGTCCCCTTGTTAAAGGGGGCTTCCAGATTCCGATAAGCCCCCCGCCCGCAGACCCCCACAACCACCGGCCACGGTTGTGAGGATGAGGCCCTTGTCCTCATCAACATGGGGACAAGGTGTTTTGGGGGGCTACCCCAAAGCACCCTCCCAATGTTGAGGGCATGTGGCCTGGTACGGTTCAGGAGGGGGGGGGGCCGCACTCTCGTCCCCCCCTCTTTTCCTGCGGCCTGCCAGGTTGCGTGCTCGGATAAGGGTCTGGTATGGATTTTTAGGGGGACCCCACGCCGTTTTTTTTTTTTTTTTTTTGGCGCGGGGTTCCCCTTAAAATCCATACCAGACCTGAAGGGTCTGGTATGGAATTTAGGGCGAACCCCACGTCAATTTTTTTTTAAAATTTTGGCTGGGGTTCCCCTTAATATCCATACCAGACCTGAAGGGCCTTGTATGGAATTTAGGGGGACCCCCACATCATTTTTTTTTTTTTTATTTTGGTTCGGGGTTCCCCTGTGGGGAATTCCCATGCCGTTTTTATCAATGAACTTCTATGTGTATTGTCGGCAATGCAATAGCCGCGGGTAGTTTTAAATGAGTTTTTTCCTTCCAAATGTCATTTTGCTGTCAGACTGTTCTAAACACAGGAAACATGCGCCCCTTTACAGGCATACTATAGACACCCCCCAGGTACGAAATTTAAAGGGATATTACACTTTTATTGTTTGACTTTAAGCATTAATAAAATCACTGCTCCTGAAAAAACGTCCGTTTTTAAAACTTTTTTTTGCATTGATCCATGTCCCCTGGGGCAGGACCCGGGTCCCCAAACACTTTTTATGACAATAACTTGCATATAAGCCTTTAAAATTAGCACTTTTGATTTCTCCCATAGACTTTTAAAGGGTGTTCCGCGGCATTCGAATTTGCCGCGAACACCCCAAATTGTTCGCTGTTCGGTGAACTTGCGAACAGCCAATGTTCGAGTAGAACATGAGTTCGACTCGAACTCGAAGCTCATCCCTATTCGCCAGCATGGTCCTTATATAATCCATACAAAATGCACAGTCATTATTTTAAATGCTGAATCCAGATACAAATGCTCTCAAAGAAACAAGTAAAGGAATATACCTAATATTGTCAAGGGTATTGCTCAATGGTGCTGTTCAAACCAGAGTATTTTAATCTCCCTTTAGGATATTATTAGAGATCTGCAAATAATCCATGATAGTGCGGTAAGAACCAGTGGTGCCATTTCCTGAGTATACATATAAGTTCAAGTGAGAAAAGGACCTCACTTCAAATATTTTACAACAATATGCAAACCTACCGTCTATCTTGTGAAAAGCGTCTCCATATCCAGTTGATATCACTATACAAGTATCACGTCTCTTATCCTATTCATTGCATTCAGCCAAAAGATCTATGAGATAAATAATTATAGGCAACCAGAGAGTTAATCAAAGCTAATCCAAGCAGCGTTAGGTAACAAGTGTATTGTTAGCATATGCCTTGCCTACCTCAGTATGTTCCCACCACACAGCACAGCACCATCTAATGCCCCGTACACACGGTCGGATTTTCCAATAGAAAATGTGTTCTAGGACCTTGTTGTCGGAAATTCCGACCGTGTGTGGGCTCCATCACACATTTTCCATAGGAATTTCCGACACACAAAGTTTGGGAGCAGGATATAAAATTTTCCGACAACAAAATCCGTTGTCGGAAATTCTGATCGTGTGCACACAAATCCGACGCACAAAGTGCCACGCATGCTCAGAATAAATTAAGAGACGAAAGCTATTGGCTACTGCCCCGTTTATAGGCCCGACGTACGTGTTTTATGTCACCGCGTTCAGAACAATTTCCGACAACTTTGTGTGACCATGTGTATGCAAGACAAGTTTGAGCCAACATCCGTCGGAAAAAATCCATAGATTTTGTTGTTGGAATGTCTGATCAATGTCCGACCGTGTGTACAGGGCATTACAGACCATCTATCAACCGACTGATTTAATATAGCCAGCGGTTGGCATCAAAACGCCATCTTAATTGCTATCTAATACAGGTGAGAGGAGGTGAGGATGCTGTCAGGCTACAGAGCATCTTGAATTGACCTTCCTAATACAAAAATCGGTGCCCGTGATCCCGCGAATGCGCCAAACCACATTCCCAGCCGAAAAACAAACCGAACGCCCGCGCATGTGCAGTGGAGCCAGCGCGAGTATCATAATATGTCCTGCAAAGACCAGAATAGACACAATGCTATAGAGCCAGAGCCAAATCCCCAAATCAACCATACCCTCATGTTTATAGCCATAAACAGTACATCACAAATCGCGCTCTGATAAAATTGCATTTCATTATTTCAAATATAGATATGAGCCACAAAATGGGATTTCCCCTGACTCCTACCACCTCAAACCCACCACCATGGCTGGTAGCACCTCCAGCAGCATACTGCACAGATCTGTGGATCATGGTTCTCTGTCACAGCTTTAGGTAATCACCTGGCTGGGCTTTCTGCCTATGCTTTTCAGGGTTTGATTGAAGACAGAGTTGGATGTCCTTCATCATTTTTCCTATATCCTCTGCACTCTTCCTTTCCCTCTGAGCAGGTATGCCCCTTTTTTTCATTATTTCCACACTTCATTTGTATCCACTTTTTATCTTGGTGTTGGGCTCCATTTACTGTTCAATACTTTTCAATAATATAATACACCTTCATATACTCATAGTCTACCTGATTTATTCACTTTTACAGCACTGGAGCCCAAATGGTTTTCTTTTGGACCACTTGTTTCCTTTTCTCTGGGGATCATTGTGTGCGTCCGGCTTTCCTGCGGGCCCCTTCCTCAGCTCCCGGGATGAACATTTCTAGCAGCCACCAGTTTTCATGTTCCCATGGTCTAGACTTAATTTACATGTAAGTACTTAGTGGGATGAGTTAATTTCTCTCCTCCTTTTACATGTATAGTCTCCCTTGTGTTCGGGTGTAATCATATTTCCATGTCATGTTTTTTAATGAATAAAACATGTCTTGTTACATTGACTCATCTTTTAGCCATGCTAGATCTATTATTATTATTATTATATAGGCTTTATATAGCGCCGACAGTTTACGCAGAGCTTTACAACATGAGGGCAGACAGTACAATTACAATACATTTCAATACAGGAGGGAATCAGAGCCCTGCTTGTTAAAGCTTACAATCTAGGAGGGAGGGTCAGGTTATTCAAAAGGGTAATAGCTGTGGGGGATGAGCTAATGGAGAAAATAGTGCAGTTGTTAGATGGAGGCAGGATAGGCTTCTCTGAAGGGGAAGGTTTTCAGGGATCGCCTAAAAGTGGATACATTTGGAGACCTTCTGACAGATTGGGGTAGCGAATTCCAGAGGATGGGTGAGGCTCGGGAGAAGTCCTGGAGGCGGATATGGGAGGAGGTGATGAGGGAGCTAGAGAGCAGGAGGTCTTAGAGGAACGGAGATGGTGATTAGGTTGGTATTTTGAGACTAGGCTAGTGATGTAGCTGGGGGCAGAGTTGTGGATGGCTTTGTAACTTATTGTTAGTATTTCGAATTTAATTTGTTGGGCAAGTGGCAGCCAATGGAGGGATTGGCAGAGAGGGGTAACAGACACTGAGCGGTTTGTAAGATGAATGAGTCTGGCAGCAGCATTCATAATGAACTACCTCTATCTCTACCTCTTTTTCATCCTATGGAACTCCTTACCCCATCTGTCCAATTATCTCCTACTCTATTAGCTTTTAGATGATCCCTGAAAAAACTCCTCTTCAGAGAAACCTACCCTTCCCACAACTAACAATTGTATTTTCATTTTCTCCATCTGATCATCCCCCACAGCTATTACCTTTTGTTCCACTTGATCCTCCCTTCTAGATTGTAAGCTCTAATGATCAGGGCCCTCTGATCCCTCCTGGATTGAATTGTTTGGAACCTGTACTGTCTGCCCCCATGCTGCGCAAACTGATGCTGCTATATAAATCCTGTATAATAATAATAATAATAATAATAGCTTGCACAGACTCATCAATGGATCTCCCCTCCTTATCCAGCAATGTGCTCCATGCTCCTTCCCACAGTCTGTGATCAGTGCTGCCATTGGAAGTCCCCTCCTTCTTCACCTCCTGCTCTCTACACTACTCCCCATGCCTCCCTCTTCACAGGAGCCGGAACTACAGAGGAGGCATTAGGTGTCAATGCGCACTGACGGTATTGACTTTGAGCATTCATTGAGAACAACACTGGAAACAACATTGGGTAGTAAACATCCGCCACAATGTTGATTTGCGGCAGAACCCCGGGGGACCACCATAGTGTTCTCGTGGACCATCAGTGGTCCACGGACCACTGGTTGGTGACTGCTGTGCTGCAATGTCATTAATTATTTGTTCTGAAATAGACTTTAACCTAATCACTTACTGTTATATACAGAAACCACTAGAGGGAGCAGTTACATATCTTTCTATGAAATGCAGTGATCAAAATATGGAACACCAAACAAAACAAAAAATGTGAAAGTCAAGTGAAGCACATTCTGTAAATACACTAAATGTTCCCTTTAAGATGGACAAACACAACTATCTCCACCTCAACAATAAATCCATTGGACCAACCCCACCCTTGAAGGAAATACCCAAGAGAGCTGACCTTCAAGCAAAGTAAATTGAGATGAAGCAACTAATTGCTAATTGTTATTGTAGTTCCTAACCTGATCTATAGCGCTGAAAGTCAAACAGAGGCCTCTGGAGAGTAACCTGATTCCGCAGCTAGTCTTTGAGGTTGTAGAGACTTAAACTCAGTAACAGCTGAAAGCCTTCACGGTTGTTACAATAATTAGCACCATTATGTGTGATAAACTCTTTAGCGACTCAAAAGTAAGTAAATTGCTGCTTTACAATTATTTATGGCAAACGGGAAGATTTGTTTTTGTGGCGCATTAAAAATGACACAGCTCGCAATGTTTCCTATCCACTTTTGCTGTGGAGTGAATTGTGACAATGCGGGCATGGTAATCAGATTTAAATTCGGCGAGCCGCATATTAGATGGGAACATAAAATATGTTGTAGTGATAGAAATGATATAGAGGACTTGAAATATGTAAACCGGGCACGTTGAATTCAGCAGCCTTGTTCTCCTCTGATTTGTAGGCATGTTGCACTGAATATGAGATGCACTACTTTGGTCAGGCACTAGTCCTTGGACATCGGTATATGCCCCTTCATCAACTGCATGGTGCAAAAGCTGGAAGATGTATAGCAGCATGGAATAGAATGGAATTATAATATGTGTAGTTTAAGGGAATTAAGTGTATTTTTTTATATAATATATCTCTCTATCTATTAACATCAGCCTCAGGCTGGGCAGCTGTAATATAAAATTATTATTTATTTTTAAATATATCTTAAACCACACTATATATAACAAACCCATCATTATTTGTGCCCACTGGAACTACCTAAACCCTATTGTGACAAGAACTCAATAAAGCCTTGATGACCAGGCCAAAATTAGCAGTGTCAGTCTGGGTCAGTAACTTGATTATAAATCTGTGATTAATCTATACCTATCTAAGTCTTTTTTATAATTTTAAATGACCTACCGTATAGGCTATATGATTTGTATTTGGAATATTATTTCAAAACAAATCCAGACTTTATTATAGGCTGACAAATGCACAAAAGCATACAAAATAGTATATATTTGTTTAATAATTTAATTGTACCTGACAGTTACAGTATTTAACAGAGGCACATGCCATCTTCAGTCTGTAGCGCCACCTGCATTTTTTTTGTAATAAGGCCTCAAGCCCACATACAGTCATAACTGACACGGTGATTACATGATGGGAATACAAATTCTGATTGTTTTCTGTTTGTTAGTGGGGACAAGAGCTGATCCCTCTGCATCATAGCCACATGTTTTGATAATGTAATTTTATTTGACAATTATAGTATTAAACAGAGGCACATGCCATCTTCAATCTCCAGCGCTATCTGCATATTTTTCTAAGGCCTTAAAGCGTTTGTTACTTTAACATTTCATATTCCTGATTAGGGATGAGCCGAACACCCCTCGGTTAGGTTGACGGCAGAACATACCAAAAATTTGTGCGAACACACGAACCCCGTTAAAGTCTATGGGACTCGAACGTGAAAAATCAAAATTGCTCATTTTAAAGGCTAATATGCAAGTTATTGTCAAAAAAAGGGTTTGGGGACCTGGGTCCTGCCCCAGGGGACATGTATCAATGCAAAAACAGTTTTAAAAATGGCCGTTTTTTTCGGGAGCAGTGATTTTAATAATGCCTAAAGTGAAACAATAAAAGTGTAATATTCCTTTAAATATCGTGCCTGGGGGGTGTCTATAGTATGCCTGTAAAGTGGTGCATGTTTCTCATGTTTAGAACAGTCCAAGAGCAAAATGACATTTCTAAAGGGAAAAAAGTAATTTAAAACTGCTTGCGGCTGTAATGTAATGTTGCCCCCCCCCCCCCCCAGCCCATTACCGGGCCCTTTGGGTCTGGTATGGATATTACGGTGAACCCTGCACCCAAATTAAAAAAAAAAAGACCTGGGGCCCCCAGGCCCTATATACTCTGAACAGCAGTATACAGGCGGTCCCCGGGTTGCAAGCAAGATAGGGACTGTAGGTTTGTTGTTAAGTTGAACCTGTTTGTAATTTGGAACAGATACATTTTTTAAGTGTAGCTCCAGCCCAAAAATCAATTTTTAAGCTTTTTTGGATAACATAGGGAAGGGTTATCACTCCTGTAACATTTTTTTTGCTGTCTGTGCCCCTGTTCAGAAGACTTCACCACACTTTCTGTCCCAATGACAATTGGATTTTGAAAATTTTGTGTTATTAGGGAAACAAGGATTGGTGATAAAGCATCAATGGAAACATCTTTTCCCCATATTAACTCTTACATGAGAGAATTTCCCTTCCTAGGGGTAGATTTCCTCTCACTTGCTGCTGTCGCCCTCCGTTTGTAAGTAGGAGTCGTTTGTAAGTCGGATGTTTGAAAATAGGGGACCACCTGTATATATTATACAGCCTGCCCAATACACTCTGCAGAAAATTGGGCCCTGGGTGTTGGTGGTACCAGAAAACTGTAAGCCCTCACAGTTACTCATGGTGGGTGCTGGAACAGGCCCTGCTGTGAAATATTAGATCAAAAATTGTAATTACGTGCCCCTGTTAAACAGGGGCAGAAAAATTGGGCCTTAGGCGGTGGTGGTGGTGGTGGCACAACACTGTAAAGCCTCACAGATACTTTTATTGAGCACAGGAACAAGCCCTGCTGTGAAATATTAGATCAAAAATTGTAATTATGTGCCCCTGTTAAATAGGGGCAGAAAAATTGGGCCTTAGGCGGTGGTGGTGGCACAGCACTCTTAAGCCTCACAGATACTTTTGTTGAGCGCAGGAACAAGCCCTGCTGTGAAATATTAGATCAAAAATTGTAATTACGCACCCCTGTTACACTGGGGCAGAAAAATTGGGCCTTAGGCAGTGGTGGTGGTGCCACAACACTACAACCCCTCACAGATACTTTTGTTGAGCGCAGGAACGAGCCCTGCTGTTAAATATTTGATCAAAAATTGTAATTACCCCCCCTGTTAAACAGTGACAGAAAAATTGGGCCTTAGGTAGTGGTGGTGGTGCCCTGAACCGAATATATTCTTAGAAGCTATCATCATGAAATTGAGGAGGAATAGGATAGTCACTCAGCCAGTAGCTCAATTGCATATTGAGCAAGCTCTGGCCAGTGGTCCATCCTCAAGACCCAGTAACCCAGTGGATGTTCTGGTGGAAAGATCTCCAAGTATGACCTTGCCCCTAGTTATTCCTGCACCATGGAATTCAGATGCTGGCAATGGTTGCTGGAACCGATCAGACCTTGGCGCTGAGGACTGAAGAATTGCCTGAAGGCATCGGTCAGCCGGTCACCTTCTCCACCGCTCTTTCTGTGACTGAGCAAAGCCTCAGCAACACGTTGTCCAGCACCAGGAAATTGTAACCTCCCAGGCTCCTTTTTCAAATGTTGTACCTGCTCCCATTACACATGCAGCTGTGGGGGGCCTCTCTGCAAAACCTTCTTCCCCCGATCCACCTACATCCATCTGTTTGTAGGATGGGCTGAATGCTACAAATGTGCATCCCCTAGCGGCCGACCTGGGCCATTTAAGCTGCTCACATGTGCAGTGTGCGCTCTTTCTCTTTCTTTCTTTAGCTGAGCTAAGCTACTGCAGATAGAGAAGGATAGAGTGCACTATGCATGCGTGCAGTTTAAACTTTCAGTAGCAGCTGCTAGGGGGCATGCATTTGTAGCATCCTGCAAATGGTGGGATGGAGAGGAATCAACTGGACAGTGGTTTTTGCAGAGAGGAGGTCCCCCTCACAACTGCTTGTGTAATTGGCGCAGGTGCAGCATTTGAAGAAGAAGGAGCCATGGCATGTTCTTTTTAAGAAAAATTGAATTTTTGGAAAATGTTGCAATTTTTTCTTTATAATAAATTTTATTTGGTTTCAGCATAATACAAGCAAACCGGGCAATAACCTTGTCCTGGAAATAGGGTTGCAGCCCCCAAAATGAAACAGGAAAAGAGATAATATAAAGAAAAGCATATTATCAAGACATAGAAAAAAAACATAGACAACCCATCCTAACGAGAAGGTAACTTTAACCTGGCTAAGGAAAAAGGAGAAATGGATGGATCTTCTCAGAGGGGTCGCCATTAATACAGAGGGTGTCACGAGGCTGGCCTTAAACAAGGCCAGGCACCAACTCATATATCCATAAAGGATTTTTTAGAATGAACTAAAAGATAAAAGACTAATACAAGACTAAAAAAAAAACAGACCAGCACATAGCACCTAAAGATATTTTCGAGACTATTGGAGTATCAGTATATTCTGAAAAAGTAGTGAGACCTGAGGATAGATGTTTTCACAATTCAGTCACTGTTGAAATGTTTACAGAGGTATGGGAGTTCGTTGGTATAAAGAAAGGATGTTGAGAGAGAGGCAGCTTATGTGGTAGAGACGGTAGAGTCAATGAAAGCTTGCCACCTAGAGGTGAAATGTTGTTCAGAGACATGGTGAAAAAGTTGAGATTCAAGCTTTTCCCAAAATACAGGTAGTAGGATGGTCAATTTCCTTTTGACATCTGTAAAGGTTGAAGCAGTAGAGGTTGTTCACTTCCCCAAGATCGCCCTACCAGCCACTAGAAGGCATATTTATATCCAATGGGAATAGGAAGGTGTGGCAGTTTTAGATATCGGTGGTAGGGCATTGAACTTTCATACCCAAAGAGTAGTAGACTTACATTTTAAGGACATTTCCAAGATATCTAATGAACCTAAAGCTGTCAATAAACAGAGGAACCTTATCATTCATAAATGTACAATGCACAATTTTGCACATGCTGAGTGATCTTCCAATTTTTTGACTTGCTGCAAAGTTTCATTGTACAGTAAGATCATTGAGAGAGGAGTTACTGAGGAAATGCCTGCTCCAGAGGACATCATCCCTGCCTAGGCAATGTTACTAGGCTGGAGCTCAATTATCTCTTTTTATAATGAAAGTTAGACTTTTTTTATGACACTGTTAATGTTAATTATTTATGTACACTTGAAAAGTTGTCCACTTCAATGTGACCACCCAGAGATAAACAGAACAAAAGAAAATTGAATCGGATCACCCAGTAGGTAAAATTCCTGTTGCATGATTGTGCCAACTGTATTTGGGCCTATAGAAGGGTATACCGTTGTCTCCTTGCTGTCGTATGCAGATCAATGCAGGTTCAGAGCAGCAATATAAGATAATACACCTGTATTATATCACCAAATCTCCTTCCTTCCTGTCTGCCGAGAAGCTCAGCTGTTCCCATTCCCCCGTACTGTAATCATTTTTGGCTCGCAGAAACATATTTTCCCGAATGCCACTTGTACCTGCAGCGTAGGCAATTTCAGTGTGCTGTTAGAGTTTTAGCAACAACAAAAAACATCCTTGTGTTTTAATTTTATGGAACAAAAACATATTTCACACCTTTTATTATGCTATGAAGCGATATACGGTTAATGAGAATGCATTTAATTGAGATGACAGCTTCCAACACATGGATATGCTTTATTCCAGCAGACATTAACATGCAGCCTCGCTGCTGCTGTACAGAATCATTCCGATTCCAATAAAAGGAAAGAAATACATTTAATTATTGTACCTTGTAATGCCGCACAAACAATCCAGCTATTGTGTTTCATAGTCAAACGCGCTCGTTTATTTTGGTTTGCTGTAATTTCCAGAGCAGACACTGACTGGCAGAAGTACAAAACACATTTCTGTGATGTTATACTGGATGTATCACTTTCATAAAAATGGTACAGCTGCATGTATGGCATAATATTAGTATCTATCTATCTATCTATCTATCTATCTATCTATCTATCTATCTATCTATCTATCTATCTATCTATCTATCTATCTATCTATCTATCTACAGTGCCTTGACATTTTCCACATTTTGTCATGTTACAACCAAAAACGTAAATGTATTTTATTGGAATTTTATGTGATAGACCAACACAAAGTGGCACATAATTGCGGAGTGTAAGGAAAATGATAAATGGTTTTCAAAATGTTTTACAAATAAATATGTGAAATGTGTTGCGTTCATTTGTATTCAGCCCCCTTCTAGTGGAACCAATTGCCTTCAGAAGTCACCTAATTAGTAAATAACGTCCACCTGTGTGTGATTTAATCTCAGTATATATACAGCTGTTCTGTGAAGCACTCAAAGGTTTGTTAGAGAACCTTAGTGAACAAACAGCATCGTGAAAGTGAAAGCCAAGGAAACTAACCAGACAGGTCAGGGATAAAGTTGTGGATACTTTTAAAGCAGGGTTAGGTTATAAAAAAATATTCCAAGCTTTGAACATCTCACGGAGCACTGTTCAATCCATCATCCGAAAATGGAAAGAGTATGGCACAACTGCAAACCTAGCAAGACATGGCCGTCCACCTAAACTGACAGGCCGGGCAAGGAGAGCATTCATCAGAGAAGCAGCCAAGAGGCCCATGGTAACTCTGGAGGAGCGACAGAGCTCCACAGCTCAGGTGGCAGAATCTGTCCACAGGACAACTATTAGTCGTGCACTTCCCAAATCTGGCCTTTATGGGAGAGTGGCAAGTAGAAAGCCATTGTTGAAAGAAAGCCATAAGAAGTCCTGTTTGTAGTTTGCAATAAGCCATGTGGGTGACATAGCAAACATATGGAAGAAGGTGCCCTGGTCAGATGAGACCAAAATTTAACTTTTTGAGCCTAAAAGCAAAACGCTATGTGTGGCGGAAAACAAACACTGAACATCACCCTGGACACACCATCCCCACCGTGAAACATGGTGGCAGCAGCATCATGTTGTGGGGATGCTTTTCCTCAGCAGGGACAGAGAAGCTGGTCAGAGTTGATGGGAAGATAGATGGAGCCAAATACAGGGCAATCTTAGAAGAAAACCTGTTAGAGTCTGCAAATGACTTGAGACTAGGGCGGAGGTTCACCTTCCAGCAGGACAACGACCCTAAACATACAGCCAGAGCTACAATGGAATGGTTTAGATCAAAGCATATTCATGTGTTAGAATGGCTCTATCAAAGTCCAGATCTAAATCCAATTTGGAATCTGTGGCAAGATCTGAAAATTGCTGTTCGCAGACATACCATCCAGTACAGAGCTTTACACCCACCCCCCCAATACAATACTTCCTCCCAACCGCTCCAATCCCCCCAAGTAGAGAGCTCTCTTCCCAACCCTCCAGTACAGAGTCCCCCCCAGCAAAGAGCTCTCCCCTTAACCTCCCTCTTCAGTCCAGTCCCCCCTTCCTTCAACTTCCTCCCCAGTATACAGCTCTCACAAGCCAAGTACAGAGGACCGCCCACCACTGCAAAAATGAAAAGCCAGCAGCTGCACATATAAATGGACACTTACCTGTCCTGGAGGCCAGCAATGTCGGCACCGCAGCTAATGTTTCCACCAGCTGTCGGGTGCATGCCGCCTCTATTGGGGGTAAGGGAACCCAGCAGTATAGCCTTACGGCTTCACGCTAGGAACCCTGCTACGCATGTGCGAGGCTCCGCTCCTCTCTCCTACTGGCCCGGCAGCCGGGGAAGAAGGAGAGAGGAGGAGGCAGCCTGAGCAGTGACACAAATATCCAGGGCTGAGGCTCCCAGAAGTGGGGACAGTATACCTGTGAAAGACAGGTATCCTGTCCCTCCTCCAACCCGAAAGATGCCAAATGTGGCACCGGAGGGGGGAAGGAGTACAATGAGCAGAAGTTCCACTTTTGGGTGGAACTCCGTTTTAACTCCCTCTTCAGTAAACTCCCTCTTCTCCCCCCAAACCCCGACCTCACTACAAAGCTATTACCCTAATGAGTACAGAGCTCTCCCCTACACCTCTCCTCCCCCAGTACAGAACTCTTCCCCCAAATCCCCCTTCACCCTCCACTCTGACCCACCCTTAGTACAGAGCTCTCCTACCACTCCCCCCAGTACAGAGCTCCCCCTCCCACACCCCCAAAGTAAAAAGCCCCCTCTCCTCAATCCCACCCTTCCCTCCAGTGCACAGCTCTTCTACCAATCTCCCCCCCCCCATGCAGAGCTCTCTTTTCCCAAACCCTTCCAGTACAGAGCCTTCACCTTCTCCCTTCTCAATGCAAAGCTCCGCAACCTCTACCTCCACCCACTTAGTACAGAGCTCTCCCCCCAAATTCACCACCCCTTACATTCTATAAATTTGAAAATGTAGAAAGCATAAAATACAATGCAATACAACAGTATGATACTGCTTTTGAAAAATTATTTATTTCTACCAAGCCATCTACCTAAATATCTACCTAATTTTATTCCTCTTTCTTTCTTTCTTTCTTTCTTTCTTTCTTTCTTTCTTTCTTTCTTTCTTTCTTTCTTTCTTTCTTTCTTTCTTTCTTTCTTTCTTTCTTTCTTTCTTTCTTTCTTTCTTTCTTTCTTTCTCTTCCTCTAGCTACTCATCTCCCAGTTCTTACATGATCCGACTGTGGAATGTTATGAAAATAACACAATTAGGAAAGCTTCTTTGGAGAGATGCAGCTATACTCACCACCGGGGGAAGCTGGGACTTGGTTGGCACAAATGTATTCAGCCTGATGCATTGTTTAAATAACACAACTCATTTTCATGCTGACTGCTACATAAGTGCAGAGCTGCAAGTCACATTACAAGGCAGATAACATTTTACTCGGAGAAAGCTTACCTTGCGTCGTTAATGGTAATTTCTGCTGAATTTAGACTTTATAACCTCTAATGCTTCAAAACTGCCCCTAAAAGATTCCATCAGCGTGATTTACATATCCTTCAAGCCCGGTGGGGCAGCAGCTTTGAATACATTTTATGGTACCCAGGATTCAGGTGTTTAAACAAGGAAAAAAAATAGAAATTTACATAAAATATTCCCTTTTGCCTCTAACTCATAAAACCACATTATAATCACTACCAGACCGGTTTTGTGTAACAATCTATTTCTCGAAAAGTTTTTAGACTTTGTGGTGTATCCCCCAAGCTATCATACACAATAATTGTAAATAGAGCACATCAGAGGAGGCACTGAAGCAATGATATTGTATTAAATTATACTCTTTTGTACAGTTTATTTTGTAAACTCCTGTGCTCGCTTTTTAACAGACCTTTCACAAATAATAAGCAATTGGCCCCATGATTAAAGCTCCTTAAAAGGGTTTTATGGTGAATCTGTAGACCATTCCATTCTCGTTTAGGACACAGTGCACACGGACAGTGAGCAGCTAAAAATACTGTATGTCTAGCGGAAAATTACCGACATATAGCTGGTAATAGAAGTAAATGGCTTTACATGTCACTATTCCTGTAAACACTGATGCTTTTGTGCATTGGTGCTACTGCTTACCCAAGCATGCGTGCTCAACGCATTTTCATGATGCAAATCTTCAACTACATACACTATATTGCCAAAAGTATTGGGACACCTGCCCTTATATGCACATGGACTTTAATGGCGTCCCAGTCTTAGTCCGTAGGGTTCAATATTGAGTTGGCCCACCCTTTGTAGCTATAACAGCTTTAACTCTTCTGGGAAGGCTGTCCACAAGGTTTAGGAGTGTGTCTATGGGAATGTTTGACGATGCTTCCAGAAGCATGTTCTTCCAGGAGCCTGGCTCACAGTCTCCGCTCTAATTTATCCCAAAGGTGTTCTATCGGGATAAGATCAGGACTTTGTGCAGGCCAGTCAAGTTCCTCCACCCCAAGCTCACTCATCCATGTCTTTATGGACCTTGATTTGTGCACTGGTCCAAATCATTTGGTGGAGGGGGGATTATGGTGTGGGGTTGTTTTTTCAGGGGTTGGGTTGGCCCCTTAGTTCCAGTGAAGGGAACTCTTTTTAAATCCTTACATAGACCCAGTGAAGTGATTGGCCCCGGGTAATTCACAAAGATGAAACAAATCCTCCTATATAAGTTGTACCTGTTTATCTGCAGTATTCTCTTCTCTACAGCTGATCAAAGTCCAGATACAGCTTATCTAAGCTTTAAGAAAGCAGGGGTCAGAGAACTGAAGTTACACTCTGCAGAGCATTATAAGGAGAGCTGAGAACTGATTGGTGTTCTTTTCTTCTCTCCAACACTCTAGGTTGTTGCCGGGTGCTAGCCATCCTTAAGTACAATGCAGGGCTTTTGGTCCTGTATTTTACTTGATGAAGTCAGTCTGCAACCACTATCCAGAGTGTCTTAGAGAAGAGACTTCAAAGGACTAGCTGCACAGTGTCAAGGAAGCCTGTCAGAGTTGAGGTGATGGGGCCCTGTGGCAGGGTCCCACTGCAAGGTTTCTTTGTATAATTCCCAGAGTTTATCTTTAACATTTTACAACAGAAGTACTGATGTCTTCCCAGTTAGGTCTCAGCCCTTAGCTTCCTCCATCATTCTTGTGCACCTGCTTTGTGTTTACATGAGAGATTAGGAGGCTAACATGCTGCCTAGTCATTGCAAGAAGGAGAGATTCAAGGAAAAAATAAATTGTTAAAGTAAAACTCAAAATTTTGTGATTGAATTTATCCTCAGTGCCTGCAGTTACATGGGTCAATGAGGGGATTGTTTTAAAGTTTATTTACGGCTTGTTTAGATAATGTAATTTCATTAATGTACATAGCCTGGCCACAATTGAAATTTAAAGTGGAACTGTTTTAAAATCTAATGCCCCATACACACGATTAGAAATTCCATCAGAAAAAACTTGGATGGTTTTTCCGACGGAATTCCGCTCAAGCTTGCCTTGCATACACACAGTCACACAAAAGTTCTCTGAACTTTTGACCGTCAAGAACGCGGTGACATACAACACTGCGACGAGCCGAGAAAATTAAGTTCAATACTTCCAAGCATGCATGATTTTTTGCGCGTCCGAATTGCATACAGACAAACGCATTTTCGGATAGGAACTTTTTCCGACCGAAAAATAGAGAACCTGCTCTCAATCTTTTGCTGGCTGGAATTCTGCCAGCAAAAGTCAGATGGAGCATACACAGGGAAATTTCTGACCAAAAGTTCTCATCCGACTTTTTCTGATCGTGTGTACGGGGCATAAGTTTGCCTAACATTGTCTGATAGCGATATTAGTGGCTACTTTGACAACATCTCAGCAAAGTCAAAATTATTTGTTTAGCTGTAAAAAAAGGTTGAGTGCTCATCATTGTTTATGTTCCTATTGTTCCCATGTTTCCCTCCTCACTTCCTGCTTGAAACACATAACAGGAAGTAATATAAAATACCACCTTTGGCAGTTGTCTGTGGAATAGGATATTCCCTCTACTCCTGTACTGATTAGAATGGTAAAACTTGGATTATTGGATTGACATTGGTCACAAGTAGGGATGAGCCGAACACCCCCCGGTTCGGTTCGCACCAGAACCTGCGAACGGACCGAAAGTTCGCACGAACGTTAGAACCCCATTGACGTCTATGGGACTCGAACGTTCGAAATCAAAAGTGCTCATTTTAAAGGCTAATTTGCATGGTATTGTCCTAAAAAGGGTTTGGGGACCCGGGTCCTACCCCAGGGGACATGTATCAATGCAAAAAAAACTTTTAAAAACGGCCGTTTTTTCGGGAGCAGTGATTTTAATGATGCTTAAAGTAAAAAAAAAAAAAGTGAAATATTCCTTTAAATATCGTACCTGAGGGGTGTCTATAGTATGCCTGTAAAGTGACGTGTGTTTCCCGTGTTTAGAACAGTCCCTGCACCAAATGTCATTTTTAAAGGAAAAAATCTCATTTAAAACTGCTTGCGGGTTTAATGTAATGTCGGGTCCTGACTCCTGGCAATATGGATGAAAATCAGTGAGACAAACGGCATGGGTACCCCCCAGTCCATTACCAGGC